>NW_027111171.1:962272-986401 GCF_000696795.3 Halyomorpha halys | reverse complement strand
ATTTTAGTATGTATGTGATCATTTATCAATATTACCTATTGCCCACAACTGTGTGGCAGATTGTAATATCTATCAATAAATAAATCTATCTATTAAACTTTAAAGTTTAAGATGCCACTTTAAAAGCAAAGCAGCGATATTAATCCAATGAAAATCCATTGATAGGTTTAAAATAGGTGAAACGAAATTTTGCGCTATGATAGATTGTAAAACCAAAAACAGTTTACCCGTGATCAGCCAGAGTACATATATTAAATAAGAAATGTTATAATAAGATTTATAAATGAACTACGTTTCGGCCCACTTTATAGTCATATATAGTATATCATCCTACGACAATTTTTATAAAACTAAGAACAATCCAGAGCTTTTTTTAAATATATATATTGTAAATTTCAATAATTTACTCGTAATTTTCTTTTAGTTTTATGAATATTTAATTTTTGGCCTCTACTGTAAAAATTTCCTATTTTAATTCAGTTCACTGTGGTTTTTATGATTCATGATACTTGATCTAAATTATTCAATGCCACCATTGTGAAGTTGATATTATGTAACTTCATTAGTGTCATATTGACTTTCAATACCAGTGTTTTTTATTGCATTATTATTTTCTGATTAGATTCACTAATGAACTAGAAACCAATTAGTGCAAAGTAATAAAAAATTCCATTTACCAACACATTTTCTTGTGCTTAGGTACAATTATAATTTACTGAAGTATTAAGAAATCCAAAAAAAGTTGTTCAATTACTATTTGCCACCAATTATCGTTAATTTTAATTTCCTTGCTTTCTTTATTTTCATAAACAATGGATTAGTTAAAATTAGAATTTTTTTTTGTCGTTCATAAATATTAAAAAAATTAAATGGTTAATTATTTACCAATTTTAATAAAATTAACTGTGACTTGGTTATTTGAACTCAGGGTAGCTGAAAAGTGTACTTCCAACGAAAACTGGAATTCTAATTAATTTATGATAACGATACGTCCTCTTACTATGTATTCTATATTTAGGTAAGTGAAAGTAAAATATTAATTCATATGTTTTATCAACTAACATTTAATGAATTTTGCTTGTACAAATTTTAAAATAATAATTATAACCACGAAAATGAATGATATAGTTTATAGTAAAGTTTTCCCTGGAAATAGATAAAAATATAATCCTATTATATTTCAAATTCAAATATGAAAATTCTGGTTTCTTAAAATTAATCCTTATTCTTAGTTGATATTTGACCTAAATTTTCAAAATCAAAATGAAAGCTAAAGTTCATGCAGTATCAATGGTCTAAGCACTCTTTGAATACGTCAATTTGTCAAGCACACGTTTATTAATTTAGTGATAAGATATGGCAACATTGTTTATTAAAATATCAATTAACTGTCATTGATTAACATTGAAACATTTCAATTGACAATGCGAAGTTCATATATTTTCTAATTACGTAGTTTTCTCTTCTTTCTTATATTTATTTTTTGTTTTCGATAGTTGAGTTTCCTTAAGCGGTACAGTTAAATTAATCGTTTATAAGAAATACATAATTATTTTTAAATTAGAACTGAAAACCAATTCAAAAACTTCTCATAACTGTAAGTAAATATAAAAATATTTACAGATTCCCTAGTCCTCAAATTCCCGTTTGTTTGTAAAGTTGTGTAAAAAAAAAAATTGTGGTTTGTATTAAAAAAGGAAGGACATAAAATATAATATTCATTTTTTTCTGTTATTCACTTAGTGTTTTGGTACAGAAGTAATTGACTTTTCGTCAAGATTTTTTTAAACAATACTCAAGAAAAACATGTTGATTTACAAAATTAACGGTTCTTGAAAATCCTTCATTTATGTTATTTTATTTAAAGTTTTCATTAAGGTGTTATCTAAATATTATCTATAATATTTATAGATAAGATTATATTCTTATTCCCTTCAAATAAGATATTGTGTTATATAAAATGTATAGAGTGTTGCTATTCATCTTCTCCTTATTCTGAGGACCTTTCCATGGTGGTTGGGAAGGTATACTCTAGGCATACACCATTTAAAAAGGACATTTCTTTTCTGGCAATTATATATTTAATTACTTTAAATATTAATGTTTTATTTATGAAATTTATTGATCGGCACAATTTTAAGAAAGTAGAAGAATTCATCTATCTCGGAACTTAAGTGAAGTTCAGAAACATTATCCAACTTCAGATAATGACTGCAAACAGGGGCTACATTGGACTTTAGATAAACCTTAAAGAGGAGTAGGTAAGCCTGTTCAAGACTTATCAGGCCTACGGATCGAAATGCTATACACTTCCTAGAACTCTTGAACTGGCTCGCCCAAGGATTGAACACTGAATCCTTCTTACAATCTAAGATATGAGGCGGTCCGTAATGCTGGAGTCTGGGGACAGCACACTATTACCGAGCTGACGGTTCCTCATAAGTCCACTACGGTGGGCGAGACATCTGAAGAGAATGGCGAGTAACACATCCCAAGGAAGCTACTGGACGAACGGCTACACGGACTGAGGAATGATCGGAATAACTAGGCAGTGCCGAGTGGAAGATGTCGTGGATAATCGGTCCATTCTGGGCACTCAAAGCTGGAGAGATGCACCACTGCAGAGAGATAACTGATAGTTGAATTAGCAGCTGGTCGTTTTATCATGCTTTATGAAGCCTCGGTTAAGTTAATTAATTAATTAACTAATTTGTCAATACAAAGCCAAATGAAGATATTTTGCCAAAATCTAATCATATTTGATCATATTTGATTAGAGTTTGGCAAAATGTCTTCAAGTGAGATGTAATAACATTGCATGTCCTTCCTGGACTGATATACTCTAATACTCTTGATATAGTATTTCCTATTCTGATTTAACTACAAACCTAAAAATGCTAACTGGTCAGTTAAAACAGACCATTTGTGAGATCCTTTTTTAATGCTTGCTAAATTCTATCCAGTTCACTCCATAGCCTGTAAACGTGTGATTTCAATGAAACTTTTTTTTACTAGATCAGAAAATATTGGACTCATTTCTGAACATGTTGTA
This sequence comes from Halyomorpha halys, assembly GCF_000696795.3. Lineage (NCBI taxonomy): Eukaryota > Metazoa > Arthropoda > Insecta > Hemiptera > Pentatomidae > Halyomorpha > Halyomorpha halys. The sequence goes on along the minus strand of NW_027111171.1, from coordinate 983,349 downwards.
TTCGGAATGAAGTTAAAAATATTCGGCACGAGGCAGTAAGATATGAAAAAAAAATTTTAGTGATTTATTATATTATCGTTGTCCGTCAGTCTTTTATATAGATTTACAAACGTAATACATGCATGGAAACATCAAACGTATTTTCCTTGACACACTACTATATTTCAAAAAACCATCCCCTGTTTCCTTTTGTCCTGAAAAAGATTCATTGGAGATGGTGATTTTTTGATACTTGAGTTATAATTAAAGTAAGTTTTAAAGTTTCCGCCCTCGGAGCTTGTGCTTCATGGATTAACACGGCTAAAAGACTGGAATGCGTAGCACATGATAAAGAATCCCTGCAAAATCCCGGATAAAGAATCCCTGCAAAATCCCTGATAAAAAACCCTGCATGAAACTCGCAACTACAAAGCCACTATAATATGCATACAATTTAATTTGAGTGCTGGCAGACATATATACGTCGAACGGTTCCTGAGATATAGATTTCTCAAAATAAATTTACCAACTACTGATTTTTCAATGTATTTTTTATGAAATTTTGCTTTTTAAAAAGCTTTATCTCGAGAACTATTGAAAATTTACCCTAGTTCAAATGACGTTCTCTTAGGTTTTCCAGTTTTGTTGGTATTTGTAAAGATATAGATCTCCGAATGAAAAATTAATTTTTAATATGACAAATATTTGTTTGTTATATCAGTGGTTAAAAAGTGATCGTTTGTAGAAAAAGACTACTTAACGAAGTGGACAAAACAATCTTTTAAAATCCATTTAATGATCTAATAATTTTATAAATTTTTGGTTATTTTTCATGACTTAAAGGATGTTTATCAAAAGACAAAAATGACTCTTATTTCAAGACATTTGTATTGTTTTATTATTTTTTTTTTATTTATTTATTTTTTTTTATTTTAGTATGTATGAGATCATTCATCACTATTACCTATTGCCCACAATTGTGTGGCAGATTGTAATATCTATCAATAAATAAATCTATCAATTAAAAATATTTCAAGACAAATTTTAGTTTTTCATATTACTTAATTGGATTGGGCTTTCATATGGAAAGACATTTATATTCAAAACAACATAATTGATAAGTGATAAAGCTATTTATCGAGAACTATTAAAAATTTACTCTATTTTAAATGACGTTCTCTTAGGTTTTCCAGTGTTGTTGGTATTTGTAAAGATGTTGAGCTCCAAATGAAAAATTAATTTTTTTAACGTTTTAAAAGAGCCGCCATTTTTTATTCCCTCTTACTATGCTCGGCAGACTCATCAATTTAGAATAGTAATATGCCAAGATCGTGGCAACTAGAGAAGTTCGGTCAAGCAGGCCATTACTCGCTAGTGGAATGCAGAGCCGAAGAAGACGGAACTAGTAGGTAGCCAATAAAAATATCCTCTTGACAAGTTGTAGTTATAGTGAACGGGACTTTTCTGCTTGGTGGGTATTTGTTAGTACTTGCTGTATATTTATTTATTTATAGAGACATTTTAAATTACCCTCACCAAATAATGTAACTATAATGATGCTCCAAATGCCATATAACAATATCTTTTCTTTACGTAACTTCAGCCAATATAAATTAGTTGTCAGGTCAATCAGTTTCATTTGATTGAACAACATTTATATCAGAGATAAATATATCATACTTCATTTATATTTTATATTATCTCTTTCCTTATGAATACTACTTAAAAGCGGGGAATTATAATTTTATCACATCTTATTTAATTAGAGTGCTGCCAATGCTTAAAGATTATTTAGAATAAAGAAATTGAAGAATCATAAATATATTAATTTATAGGTCGAACTTATACGTCAACAAGGCTATTTGATCTTCTATACGCTAACATTCGATGGTTATATTTTTAAGCGCACATTTGATAATATAGAACGTGTAAAAAACAAACACAAAAAAAATAAAACTAAACAAACACTTGGCAACTTTCTTGATATCATTAAATATTAAATTTTTTACCAATAGTTTTTTTTTTGTTTCTGATTAAGTCATTATCAGTATTTGTCATGCAATGCCTGATGGAAGATCACTTTCCTTAAAGGCTGCAGATTGAAAAATAAGTTTTGTAGATGAGGATACCTTTAAACCCGAATCGACATGTACATATATTAGTGAGTAGAAAACGCAGCGTATGGTAACATCCAGCACGCATTGAAAAAAATGAACAATGTCCAATTGCATTTAACTTAATAAGCAAAAATATAATCTTAAGCAATATTAAAGTATATGTGTTTATTCTTAAAATGTTAAATAACTGAATAATGTAATTTGGTAATCATTTAAAATGATTTGTCATCTACTGGAAATTTAAACCATTTCAATATTTTATTTTTAGTATATACGCTACTATATTTTTTTTCCCTTTAAATTTCTTCTTTTCTTTCTCACTGATTGGAGTATGTAAAATAAAACTTGACAACACCATACAGTACGCTTAATAATAATAGTAACATTAAAGTAAGCCCATCATAATAAAAGTTACTAGCAAAAAGTGGGCTAGGATATGAATTCCAAGGGCGTGGCAGAGAAGTAGGATCCAAGTGCCGGCTGCCGTCTCCAATAACCATAGTTAAGCCCAACGTTAACCTGAGCGCCAAGGGCGTGCTCAACACCCCACTTTTTGGGTTCACTTTGAAGGTGAGTTGGGTATGCCCATTCTATGTTTACAATAGAGCAATCATCTTTCATTAAAACTTATACCGAATGATATACTTACTTCTTCCCTCTATCTCTGGTAGATGATGAAGTTAATATAATGTATTTTATTGTTTACCTAAGATTTTAAAATATTCACATTCTAACATAATAACTGACTGATAGAAGTGGTTCTATATTGATTTTAAGTCGTGATTTTATTTATTTTTGACATAATTTTTGGTTTAGCTGCCAGTGCCGTTTGTATCTCTTCTGATGTGAATAGTTCTTTCGCCACGAGAGCATGAAGGAGCTGCTCTTTCGAGTTTCCAATGAATCCATGACTCAGGAATGCAGGGAACCCTCTGAAGCCGTCCGCCATAGTGTACAAAGGGATTCTCACAATGCCCATCACCTGCAATTAAATTTTTTGGTTTTTATAATTGATACTGAGTAACTGAATTAATGATTATTAGTTGAAATCAGATATAATTGCAATACCTCTTCACCGTAGTAATCTCCTTTCACAGCTGTGGCTTCGATGTTTAACAAACGATTTAAACTGACCTCTTTGGTGAAGAAATGTAGCAGAAGATCTTTTTCTTCAGAGTAATGGGTTACCACATGGTCCTGAATAATAAAGAAAAGAAAATTTAATGCTTTAAGTACAAATTTTAATGAACATTCTTTATGAATGTCAGATTTTGGATTGATTGATGACTAATTCTATATAGCTAGTTATCATGAACAACTGAGCTTGGGGAAAGGAATACAACTAAGGGAGTAAGGTTATAAGGAAAGTGAAGCCAAAATAGATTATGATAGACCAGAGGCGTGGCAGAAGAGTCGGGGGAGGGTACAAGTCAATCACTGGTTGCCCTCTGTTTCAGTTTAGATTACTATGGTGGATATTTATTAACCTTAGCATTGTAACGTAACGAAAACCTAAGCACCATGGGCGTGGGACCTTTTTCGCTTAACTTTTTTTTTATGGGGAATAGGATAATGCCAACCCCTGACAAATAAAGGACTCCCTCTAAAAAGTTATAACTGACATTTCTTCAAATTTTTGTGAAATATGAAAATAGCTGTCTTATCTATGATCAAACTAACGTTTTTTAAGTTTTGGTGCTTGAGAGCCTTCGTTAAGGATTGGGGTCTGATTCATTACTATCATCAATCAGGTTAGCTAAGAAAGAATATTTTTACACTCAAAAATAGTTCTGTTAAATTTTGTAGTTCTAGAGAGAATTAATACGATACTGGATGGGCAAAAAAAAAAATCAATTTATTGCTTCAAAAAATTAAACCGAAACCCCGTATAATCGAAAGGTAAGATGCGTAGAAACATAAAGATGTTACTAGTTATAAAAAAATAGAGCTGACATCTAGAAAATGTGGATTCAAACTACTTGATATTATACCATTACGTAATGATTCGGTCAATTGAAAAGGTCGTAAACCACCTACTCTAGTTGTTCCTTTCGCGAATGGTCTGTTGAAGTCCAAGAGGTTTACGACCAAACCACTTACACCGAATTATTATATTATGGAACTCGACGAATAACTATATGTTCTTTAATTGATTCTGTAACTCTTTCACTAGAATCCATGGTTCAGGATTATAAGAGAAAAGCCGAAGAAAGATCTAAACGTTTTAACGCTTTGTTTTATCAAACTAATAAGCTGTTTATAACCGTTTTAGGACTGCTAGAAATGCGTTTACGTAGTAAGTTTGAAACTATGGAGTACTATACATCAATTAAAAATTAAAAATAATATTTGAAAAAATAATTTCGTTTTATCGTTACGACATACTATACTTGACCAGATTTATATAGGTTATGATAGACATTCGACTCAGAATTTAATTTTTAATTAATAGTTTCCGTGTTATGCGAGACAGAAACTAATTTTTAAAATTATTTGCAGATAGATTTGATGCATCGGAACCCTGTACTATATCACTTTGTAGTAATATCACGTTTATTCAATAATTACCTCTGGAAATATTCTAAAGTTATGACGCAGTATGCCCATTTCTTCCTCCATCTCTCTGGCCACTGCTTCTTCCGGAGTCTCACCTGATTGAACCATGAATTTTAAAATAAAATATTAAATTACGTATTAAACATAACTATTATTGACCTATTACTAACTTAATGAACATTAATAATTCCATACCTTTCTCTACAACACCTCCTGGAAAACCAAAATGTCCATCAAACCTTAGCTGCATCTGAAAAATGCAGACAAATGGTATTATTGCTTGACTAATATTTATTGTTTATATCTAAATTACTTAACCTTTTTTTGAAAAAAAGCTAAAAAATAAATCCCAGGTTTACTTGCCCAACAGAAGATACCTGTAAGTTTCAATATAGACGGTTTTCTTCGCGTTTAATAAATAATATCTTCTAAACATTTCCATTATTTCAAACAATATAATATACATATCTTAGGCAAAAGTGAGTGAGGATAATTTCATTATCAGGGATAACACAACTGGTAAACTTGAATGCTTATTTTTTGTGATTTTACGTTTAGTTGATGACCTCGACAGCAAACATAATAGATACATTTACAGGCATTAAGTCTCCGAACGAAAGATCGTTGGTCGACTTTATAGCAGCTGGGACCACAATAAACATGAAACACTATCATACATTTTGTTTCTTCTCTAAGTTGAAAGAAGGTATTAAAGGAAAGGAGATTCAGCACCAACGACGAGGTGAAACTTGAGGTCTAACGCTTCTCAAGGACATGGCGGGGAACTGATATTATATGGGAAAAAAAGAGTCATTTTTTTCGTTTTTGAACGCGTTGATTGAAGCGGCGATTATTTAGAAAAATAGACAAGTGTCTAACCTTTTTAATGATACAAATATTGTAAAAAATAAAGAAAATTTTGTATTTCGTAAGAAAAAAAAATCAAATATATAAAGATACTTGAGATTCTCTTTTTTTTTTTTTTTTTTTTTGGTTATTTCTCAGTAGGTAGTCGGTCTCTTGTTGATATTTTGTCTGTTTCTATTTTTTTTTTTTTTTTTTTTAAACTGAATTTTGAAGAAAATATAATTAACCAATGAGTTTTCGACTTGTTAGTCTAGTAAACATAGCAATATTTGGCTGTATCTAGAAATATGTGTATATTAATTTCTGCCAAAGGATAATATTGAACACTAAATGAAAAATGAGCGAATGTTTTTCCTTTTAGAAAATGAGCTTCTGATAATGCGGTTTAAAAACAGTTCCATACCTACTTTACTGTTCCTCTTATTTAGGCCAGGTAGAAAAATAAATTATTTTTTAACAGAGAATATAATTTAGCTATTGATAAAAACAATATTACCCAAAAAATTAAATTTTGATGGGAGTGTAAAGATACATAATTGTAAACATTAAGTTTTTTATAATGCTTTTACTTCTGGACATGATGAATTCTATAAAAATTAAAAAAAAATTATATCCATTCATTGCAAATGATTTTCTAGCATCAACCGACACTCTAGGGGAGTAAAAATAGGTTTACATTAAAGTCTTAGATGATATACGAGGAGAAGGTGGTTGGACGGTGCCGTCAAAATAAAACACAAATAAGTTGAAGTAACATATTTAAGCGTGCCAATGTTTTGGCCACAATTTCTAGCCTTCATCAGGGCTAAGAACAGAACAAGATAACAACCAATGAATACAGAAAATATAAACAGAATGACTTCAAGTGAATAATTGTACAGAATGGAATTAATAAAATAAAGTGATGAAAGAAGTGGAAAATAAAATGTATACTTAGGTAGTTGAATAAGAAGGTAAAATAACATAATTAAGAAAATAAAATAAAATTGAAGTTATATAATGCAAAGAAATATGAATATATTAGTTTATTAATAATTTAAAAATTAATATTATGGAAAGAAAAATAAAATTGAGAGAAAGAAAATATATGTAACCATAATATTAGATGAAGAGGCAAAATATAAGTAAAGTTTGACAAAAGAAATGAATAGAAAAACAAATTTTGAAAACAACAATAATAATATATGGTGAACATAACTAATAACCTGGGTAAGGAAAATTGAGAAAAGAAGGGAGGGAGGTAAAATAAAGATAGGGGAAATAGAGAATAAAATATAAAACGAACCTGTTAGCTTGAAATCTTACCGCCAAGTGGCTCCTGCGCTCCGAATGGCCTAACTCCGAATAGATGTTGTATAGGCTAAGATGATATATATACGTCCGTGCATGTTTCCGGACATACTTGTTATGTATCAGAATTTGCACAATTTAACGCTTTAAATTGTATTGATTGACAAGGTAAAGCTGCAAGCAATACTCGAAGTGTTATTCGGTATGAACATAAAAATACTACACAAGACCTGGGTGTGTTAATCGTTTTACCATCGTCTTCGGCAAATTAGAATCCATTGGACGAAGTAAGTTTGCAATTACTTTTAGATTAACTTGTAATTTTATTGGATATATCCTTGAATTCAGACTATATCCCTTTTGAAGTTGGAGAGACGCTGGAAAACATTAAAGAACCCAGCAAAATGCTAACCAGTGTAGAGTAAAACATAACTTTTTCTCTCTATAGATATTGAAGTTGAGGACTTTAAAGCAAATAATGGGAAAGCAGACTTACGAGGATACTAGCTTTGGGAAGGTAAGCCTTCATGACCGGCTTACTGTTGAGGGCGTATATCATGCAATGAGCCGCGTGACTCGAGTTCTTAAACCTGTCCGATGGCAACTGCTTCAAGTCCAAGATCTGGGTGTACTTCTTACCGGGGCATTCCAAACCCAGCTCGTCTTCGAACGAGAGTCCTCCCATGTACATTCTGCTTGCTTTTCTCTTAACTATCTATAAATGGAACTATAACCTATACATCCAGCTGTTGGAGATTTATAATTAATGTATAAATATCATGTTAATTGATAAATAATTTTCCATATCAAATTATATCCTTTTGTATACAAAATGTCATCATTTTAATAATTTGTTTATGATTAATATGATGACTTAAGGTATTATATCAACTTCCGTAAAGGTTTTTCAGCTTGTTTAATTTTGTATTATATTGATTGTACCTTACAAAACATAAGTCTAGTTTTTAGCGGGACAGCCCCAAGTTTAGGCAATGTTCTTGGTGTCCCCAGGATTTACCACAGGCCCTGTAATGCAGTAAAACACCGATTATTTGTCTCATGATTTATTGTATTTTCTTTGAAACTTTAAGGGGGGAGGTGGAATCCACCAGACCTAAGACCTATCGTAATTAATCGGTAATCTCTTGTTGAAAAGGTAAAAAAAGTGAAAAATTAATCTCTTTTTCAACAAGAGATTAATTTTTCACTTGATTCACATTAAGCAATTTTATTTTTTGTCAGTTATCGTCCGTGGCTTTGTCTATGCAATTTGAATGCAATGCTGAATTTTTCTAGATTTTTTTTTCAATCTATTGGATTTAAGTTCGTGTAAACGTTTAAAATATGTTATCTTTACTTATCCCGGATTTCCTATATTCTGTCAAGATTTTATTTTTCCAAACTGGGTATTAGGGAAAATAATGCTTTATATATAATTTATAAACAGCAAATAAAGGTTTCAAACTAATAGGTTTTGTTTCATAAAGATCCTCGGAGCATCTCCGTTGGAAGAACATTCCGATGCCACAACCTTTAAGTAGGAACTATGAAAAACCAGATTTTACGAATTCGTTAGTGTTTTAGTTTACCAGAAGTGTTGCTGCAAAATAAATTATTAACTAAACAAATATACAGAACATAAAAGTAGCCTAATTAATTTTTACTTAAGTTACCAGGAGTTTAATTAAATGCTCACAAAAGATCTGAGATAAATATGAAACATAAAAATATTTATTGTATAGTAACATTAACTTTATTATTTTAGGAAATTAATACATAAATTTTTATAGCCACCCCTAGGTCCTGGAAACAAACAGGGTGTTTGCCCTTCAAAACAGAAAATGACTGATAACTTTAATTTTTTACTGTTTATTTTTACTTTTAATACATCTTTGCTCGTTTTTTAAATTAATATAATTTTAAGAACCCTGTCCCTTTTTAATCCTGAAACTTCTTTGGTGCTTATTAAAACAAACAAGTCAATTTTACTATCTAGAAAGTAATGAAATATTGCCCAACAATGGTGGCAGATTGTAATATTTATCAATAAATAAAGTTTTGAATTAATTTTTAAAAAAATTAAATACTAAGAAATCTAAAAAAAGTATTGATACTATCAATCATTTAATTGATACAGGACTCCTTCCAAGAATTGGATGAATTAAACAATGTTGAATTGAATAATTGCCATACTTTCAAAACGCAGGCATTGGTTAGTACTAAAATATAGCTCTGCTATGCTTTGGCAAACCCTTTATGTTCTTATTTAACTCTTTTGCGATGGTATACAGCTATGATTAGATAGATTATAGTTAAAAATTTAAATGTAAAAAGATAAATCAATTGTTGGAAATGTCATTTTCTGTTGAACAGACTTAGCTTATTTAAGGAGTTTTCTTACTTTTATATAAAATTAAGATAACTTCAATCTTAAAAATAACTATACTTCATTCTTTAACTAAAATAACTATACTTCATTCATTAACTAAATTACTTGATAAAACTAAGCTAATATTATAATTGCAAAATAATTATTTTCCACACCCTATTAGATTGGGTAATATAATGCTTAGCCCACTTACCAGTAACAAATCTGTAACAAAGGAGTCACAACAGGAATAATTTTTACATCCAAAAGCTGGAAAATTTAAGATTTGACTGCTAAAACTATGATAAAATGTTTTCTTACAAAAATTACTAAAGTTTAAAACTAATACCAATTACTTTGTCAAGAAACTGAAATTTTATAGATATAATTTGTAAAAAACAATATTTGCAACCGTTAAGTGAAAAGTTCAAATCTAAAAGAGCTGGGAAAAGAGAAATGCATGAAATATTATTGAGAAGATTAAAATATTTTAATATAGTTAAGAAAACTGATCAAAATTGTTAAAAAAGTTTTTAGAATTTGTTCCTCCATGTAAAGTCCCTATTGGTACTCGCCTTAGAAGAAAAATAGAGCAAGACAGAAAAAGAGAACAAGAATTCACAAAAAGATATTAATAATTTAAGGACTACTACAATTGCATATTTGAGAAACAAATGATGAAATCAAAAACATCTTGCAATAAAAAAAATCTATGAAGCCATGGCCATATAAGGTTATAAGATACAAATAGTACTTCTTTTGTATCTCTTGTATTCCTACAAACACTAACGCACCTATTATACTAAATTCTAGTATATACACATAGCTCTTTCCAATACTATAACATGGTGCATTGGAAAGAGCTATAATAATATCCTGAAATATTTGTCTCATAAAATCCTTTTAAACCTTTCTAATTTCTTCAGACAAGCTCTCAATATTTATTTTGCTTTGGACACAGATTATTCTTCCATTTTCCATACACTTTCGTTTTACATGTTACTCCAAACAAAAACAACTACACTGCTATTTTTACTATTGGTATTTATAATTAATATACAATTTATGATTTATGAAAATTATTATAATAAATCAAACTTTTATTTGTAAATAATGATTATAACATTCATCAGAAATGTAATCATTATGTGAGAAACACAATGATAGGCAATATATTATGAAATATAAGGTCAAGTTATGGTTTATTACATTTATTAAAAAAAAAAAAACATTCCTTAAATAAAAGAAATGGAGTCAAAAATACACATTACAACTTAGGTGAAAGATTCATGCTTATGGTTCTAGTCACAAATATTGATAATGATATTGCTAAGTTATGAGATATACTTGATGTCTAAAATAGATTGATGTATTTAATTTATGACTTTGTTATTTACTGATATGGAAGGAATTACTTTATTTAAAGAATACATAGTTAAAAAATTCAAACTTTGTATTGATCAGATTTAAAGCTAGTGCTCATAGCTCATTATTTTGTATTTCAAAATAATAATTACAAACAAATTAAATTATTTGAGATAATTTGGACTAAAGGTTTGGCTTGACAGGCTTAAAAGATTTTTTGAAAAAAATTTGTTCATTCTGACAAGTAAAATGTTTAAAGATTATAAAATAATTTCTAAATTTTATCATTGTCTTAATTATTTGATGGTTGATTAATGCATATTTTGTAATCGTATATTACTTGTCTTTGTAATTAAACTTTAGTTTCTGATACTGTTCATTTTATTTCCCTGTATTAGATATACCATTATGATGTGATTGAAAAGATTCAAAAGATATCAATACTGAGAATGTAAAACATCTCGTTATATCACATGAAATGTCCATTTTTTGGAGTAAAATTAATAAAACACTGGTCTAAGTTTGTATATTATCAGAAAATGATTGTTGGCATTATGACAGTTCTTCCAATTATCGAAACATGGTTTCAGTTCTATGTTAATATAAGCTTGCAGTTTGAAAGAATTCCTGAAGACTAATTCCTTTAACTTGTTTTGTGTCTCACCAGTTGGATGCGAACAATTTTTTTGTTAAGAGTGACATTATTCTATCTTATATCACAAACCTTATTCAATATCATAATATCTTCTTTTTTAAAAGCCTGGCAGGCCATATTTCCTTGGACGATTATTTTTTTTAATTCTCCAACTATAATATCGTGATTATTGTAGGATGACTTGATTGCTTTATTTTATTAAGCTTCCATTCCATCTATAATTTAAAAAAAAAAGATATAATATAGTCTAATTAATTCTAGTCAGGAAATGTATGAGTTTCTTTTTCACTCTTTTTTTTTCTATGGATTAATTCGATAATCAATAGTTTATTCAATTGAACTGTTGGGTAAGCTGAAAGGTTTTTTTGTTAGGATTAAGTTACTGAGTAATTACAGGTATCCTATTGTGAATATAAACAATGAAGAAAATTATCAATATCCATTCTATCAATGTTTTAAAAAATAATTTAAAAATCTGCAAGCCCGTGTTATGAACAAGAAATGAAGGAAGGAGTGAGGATATAGAAAAAGTGTTTAAGAGAGGCTGATTGTATTATTGTAGAAGAATCGATGCTTTTTACTTTTACCTATTATCAAAAGCTATGATCTAATAAATTAATTCTGCTATTAACAAATTATATCCCTCCTTTACTAAGCATAGCTGACTTTAACTAAGTGGGGGCACATCTCTAATCCTGAGGATCCAAAGATTAGGAAGAGTCTCCATTCTGAACAACTTTGGGTTATAAACAGTAGGCTATCTACTGAAGTAAGGTATTGAGAAAAATAATGAGAATAACTGACACCAGAATGGTGTCTCCCTCTTTCCTCTGTTTCTTGCCAACTCCTACCCTTCTTCCTGAGTGAGTAAAATACTTTTACTATTGAAGTCAAGGTTTTAAATTCGTGTTTACATTTCAAACGAGACATAACATTGAAACCTAGCTGTGAAAAGAAAATCAATTTGAGCAGGAAATAATCTTAACAGGTTGAATTTATTTTAGAAATGTCCGTGATATACCAAAACGAAGCAGCTGTCGCTAGCCACGTGTCTCACAGCTGTACAACAGGAAACACAAGGTACACATTAGTGTTGGAACCCGTGCGGGACACCCTCTGATTTGTTTTGTAGTTGTTTCTTATAACTGTAAAGAAGTTTTAATTCGAGCAGAACATTAGTTCTAGGAATGAAATAAATAAGAATTTAATTTAATTGCTGGTATGATGTAATATTTTACATATATGTAAGCTATTATTGTAAATTTAAAATGAATTACAAACCGCAAAATAAGGCTTTAATGAGCAAATACTTTACATACAACACCACTGAACGAATTTCACAAACAGTTTTATAACTTTACTATAAAATTTACGTACAATGGGGCCTACCGAATTCCACAAGGAACTGTTATCAAAACAAGAATTCTTATTTCCAAAGCTACTAATTGTTTTGTTTCAAATAAAAAAAAAAATTACACTAGGGGAGAGGGTAAAAATGTGTACGACAGATCTGAGTACCCCCAACAACAAACTTTAAATGGTAGTTAAAACTTCTTGAGCTGCGGTTTCGAAACTTGTGTATATGGCCACGCCACATTTGTTGAGTTAAAAATATTTCATGGGACTCTTTTCGAACTAAATAATTTCTTATTTAGATGGCACAGTTTTAGAATTATCCTAAGAGTGGTTGAAGATGTAGGAAAAGAAGAAAAAAATAGTGTAAATTAAATTCTAATTTTTTATTTTAATATTTTGAAAATGCTTAATAAAATGAAAATTTGCCTTTGGCACTCCTGCTATAAGTTTGATAATCACTGTTCTAATGGATAGCTCTTAATTGGGACATTATGTGTTTATTGAATACAATAGATCTTAATCAAACTTCAGTATTGTGGAGGAAAAAAAAATAGAAATTTGCATCGCATGGAAACAAAGTTGGAAGAGATTGGACAAAGGTATTTTTGAACATTACCAATATTTTAAAGTTTTAAAAATATTTTTCCTGATACAATAACTCTTAAGTGGGTCCTGTATTAGTTTATATGAATACATGCCTTGTATGAAGCATTCTTACATGTACGATTTTGAGTTGAGACATTTATATTAAAAAAAATAAGACTTTATTGTTGGATATAACATGTTCCAGGGCTCATAAACCAAATAGAAAAAATAAACAGTAATGTCATATAAATCCTTTTTTTGAGAAAAGACACATCGTATGTCCCTAATTACATTTGCATTCAAGTCTCCAATTCTATTTAATAAGTTTCCATTTTTAGTGTCTATTAATCTAAACACGTTTAATTGTATCTATAAATACCATTCAAAGTGGAACAGCCCTACCTTGTACAAACCCTGCCTTTTACAAATTTTACAACTTTTACCAAGATCTTTTATTCATCCCATCCAAATTTCTCCATTATTCTAGTTGTGTATTTCAGATGGGGCAATATAACGTTACGAAAAAAATCTGTTGATGTTAAATGGTAATTTTTTTTTATTGGGCCTTGATCAATCTAAACCAACAACTATAGACCAGTTTTCTCAAGCTTCCTTCTACGGTGTTTCGTTATTTTGACCTAGATTTTACAAACCACTCTTATATAATTTCTATGCAAATTATGTGTAAGTTTTTTGGCACAGACAAAATCAAAAATTGTGAGCGTTTCGCTAGCTTGCAACCAAAGGTAGGGAAGCTTTGTATTCATGTACAAAGGGATGAGAATTTTTATCCTCAAAATCGTGAAATTCGCATTTTATGTTTCAAACTTTAAGGGAAAATGAGTTTCGGGCCTACCTGGAATAGGTTTCTACAACTGTACATCAATTTTATAAAATTACAATCATTACTTTCTGTTAAAAATATGCAAATGTATCTTTCTTGACGCACCAAAAAGGGTCGCTCCGATTGGACCAAAATTTGGAGAAATATTGGTGATTAGTGTAAATGTGGTCAAATATAAATCTTAATGAATTCCATCCACTATTTTCGTTAATGCTTTCTCGAAAGTATATCTATTTATTTTTTTTAAGGTGAACATGTTTTTCGTTGAACAGGATGATCACTTCAAGATAATTAAGTTCTGATTGCACCATTGTAAAATATACAAAATTTCTTTTAAGAAATATTTTTTAGCCTAACTAAATGTATCGTAAGGAGGCTTCCGACAAGTAGTGGAAATGTTTTTGTTTTTTTATAACACATTACTCGTGAATTTTTGTCATAACTCCTGCTAGATTAAAGATATCCTACTTCTAAAAAACGTCCCATTTAATAAGTATTAGTTTCGTACAAGTGAAGTCAAGCTTTCTTTCGAGATTGGTCAATTTTGGCTCCTGTTCCTCCAAGATGCAGGATTAGATTTTTTGGACAACGTAAATTTGTTAGTTAAAGTGGAGATAGAAAAACTTTTATCTATTTATTTGCTTAATTTTAAGGTGCCATATGCAACTACAGGGTTCGAGGCACCGTATTCTGGATCTCGTGGTTACATTTCTCGATACAGGTTGTTCTCCTTTAGGAACTTAAACAAATTATTCCAATTTTCTGGCAGTAAGGCTTGAGGTTGTCCCCGGAGGCCAAAAGACGTTCTTGATGATTCCAGCCGCGAACAGTGTTCCAGGATATGCCCCATCGTCAGGGTACATTTACAACCATAACATGTCGGTGAAGGATTTCTTTCAAGAAGGTGCTTATGTATTAATCTTATAGGTTCGATCCTGAGTTGGGTTATGAGGCATTGTTCATGCCGATTTTCGATGATTGGCGGTAGAGGTTGAGTATCACCAAGTATTGTCTTCATTTTATTTGTTTCAGGTAAGAAAGACTTTTAGGGAAGTAGAAAAGTCCATATCGGACTATCCGAATCCACAGAGAAAAGAAGAAATTTAAGTTTTTATTTTTTAAAAGAAGATTCGTATTTTTGTTGCATGGGAAGCGGTAACTGAAATCTTATTTAAGTTAGGTAATGCTTAATTTCAGAATAGTAAACTTCATAAAATTGTTTTTAAAAAGTGTAGAATTTGTCCATATTAAAACTATTTGAAGGAGATCTGTCGATTCCGTTTCCATTCGGGTGTATAATCAAAGAGACGGAATTAACTGTGTAAATCAAAAGTTTCTTTAATATATACTTATTTATATGATTTTAATCAGACGGACAGAATTGATATAAGGGAATGGTATAATCATTTACTTTTATATTGTTATATTCCTGTAATAATAGGAATAAAATTTAAACCACGTATCGTTAATAAATGAGCTGACCAACGAATATAAGAAGTATGTGATGAACGGAATTCTCATTCTGCCGTTGGACATTTTTAATAATTATTTTAACACAATTTTAATGACAAAATATTTTTTATAAAATTCTATAGATTGCATAAATCTTTTTTTTTATTTATTAGGTATTGTATTCAGTTATATCTGAACATTTTGGAATAAATGACTGAGTTTTGAATAATTAACCAGCCAAATTGAACAGGGAACGGCATTGTTATTTTGTAGTTATTTTAATTTTTAAAAAATGGATGTAATTAAGTAAAATTGGTTAAAAAATGTAAAATGTAAAATTACATTATGTACATTCAATTAAATATTGAAAATAATAAACGTTTTTTTTTGTTTATTCAATTTAAGATATGGACTGAAAAATGTTACATATGTGTACAGGCAAGGCGTCTTTGAGCTAAATTACTTTTTTACAATAAAAATGCTCTTTACAATGCCATGCTAACATATAATATATTTAAAACATTTTAACACTATACTTAATTTAAAAATGTTTTATTAAAATTTAATATAATTCAAGTAATCATATTTCTAAGATTTCTACCAAGAAACAAGTAAAACATCGAGTTAAATTTTTAAACAATGGACTAAATTTTTAAAACTGTAACTTAAACATAGTTTTATTTCTTTCATTAATTTTTAAATAATGAAATATATTTATAAAAAAATATTCTCGTTGGATTCATAAGACCGGCCAGTGAGGGACATAAGCAGCGTTGTGTTGGCCAGACTGGGGTCTCAAACCGGTCCCTGGAGTTTTTGTTGTCCGTCAGTTCGAAGCCAACTGTCGGTAGTGTTCTGTGCTGTTTTATTTTACAACAATTAAAGTTCATATTACTGTTATACTATTAGTTTTGTGCACGGAAACAGTGTACTTCTTCTTAATCAGCAGCCGCAATCTTCATCTTGGTGAGTCTTATTAAACTAAACTATCCGAGACAATTTCCTACATGGAACACCTCTTCTCGAATTCTATTCCACATACCGGGGTAGTAATCAAACCCCACGTTTGAGGTTTAGTTCACGTGTGTGAGGTGTAGGAGGAATTGAAGTCTCTCAGCGAGCTTCTTGGCCATTTGCATGATAATTAATTTCTCAGATTTTTAGCCATAATTTACATAACGTAATGTAATCCATGTTTATAAAGTAAATCTTCTTGGTAGATTGTATATATTAGCATGTTTAAAAATAGCATATTTGCTCGAAAAATACTTCGATTTTGGTTTTCGAGAACAATGAGCTTGACCTTTAATTTACAGTACCATTCTGTTTGTGAGACTTGGCATCAACAATTCTGAGAGAACTATTTAGAAACCTAGTTTTACTGCTAGCCTTAAATAAATAAATTTATTACGAAATTGAAATCTTATTTTTTTTTTTTTTTTTTTTTACAATTTATCTTAAAATATTAATTATTTTTGATTTATGCTTAATATTCTTTCTCAAGTTTATTGAAAATATCTCAATAACAGGATTCATGGTTGGATGTTATTTTTTCAAGATTTAATTTTAGTTTACATTATTTATTCAATCTAACCCAAAAAATACAAGAAATGCTAAATTTTAGAAACTCCTATAAAATACATAATGATTTAATAAAAGCAAATAAATGATGACGAAATAATAAAATTTACCATTATTATGGCTCTGTATGTGTACGTATGGTATGAACTTTATGTAGAGTCTCTATGTAACTTAAATCTTGTATGTAAGTATAGTCCTGAAAATGGAGCAGAACACCGAAAAGTTGGTGTTGAGAAAGATGTTTAAAAAATATATATATGAGTCCAGTTTTCATTACCATTTATGGAATATAAAACATGTCTTCTAACAATTTAAAAAATATTGTTGAAATAAGTAATGTGGTTTTAGTCATGGAACGTATCTCTGAAATATGAATGGATATTCAAGTCTAAATAATTATGAAATTTTCGAGCTTCTAGGTAATTAGAATGTTTTTTTATAGTTTGGAATGCTAATGCCATAATCTCATTGATCATATGCCCAAATATTTCCATTGAGAACTGACAGTTTGTATATTTTTTCTTCACCTCTTAAAAAAATATTTATTAGGAGTTTCGTTGTATTTTTCCAATTGAAGGAATGATAATGACGTTTTAATTATTATGATAATATTGTGAAAGACTTAAAGAGGGATGAGAAGAGTTTGTGGGTGGAAGCTCATGATAAACGGTCTATTTCATCTGCAAGGGTAATACGTTGACTTCTATTTGGCTTATGCTCACACACAATAAGTTGAAGTCGCTTTAATTTGCTTCCCAGAGATTTTAGAATCTCTATCCATTACGTATTCTCGAGGGGTAAACCATTTCATTTGATTGGGTATCTGCATATAAATACTTTAAAATTTTATTCATATAAAATGATAGACACTAACAACTTTCCTGACATTACTTTAATCAGCGTTACTCAACAGTCTATTAATTCAGTATCAGAAAGCATTTCAATTAAACCCATTTAATTATTCAGATTAGTAATACTTACTACTTCCTGTTAGTTTTGTATTATAAACTATGCAATACAAATCTCTGAGAGAGAACCGAGGTGCATTGTCTAGAGGCCTCTATATGGCGTAATCCACCATCATTTCCTCATACCATCTAAACAGCATCTATATAATACCATAAGGTAACTATCCATACATAGAGTATCAATCGAAATTAGCTTTAAATTGAGTACCCCCTGAAAGTAGATAGTTTCTATTTAAACATTCGATTTCTGGGTGGTAGCAAAGTCAAGGTATCGATATTTTTATAGTTTGGTTTGGTAACTTTATCGTTACTTCCAATACTGTTCGATAACAATTGTCGATTCCAACTAAAACGCAATAAGGTAGATTCGTTGGATGAAAAGTATTTTTCAGTAAGATTTTATTAACTTAACGCTACATATTGCTTTGGCAAATTTGAAGAAACATTTGTATTTTTAAAAAACTATTTTTAGTGAGTGAGCGCTGAGTGATACAGAAAAAAGTAACTCTTGGTTCAGTAAATCAGGAACTCCATTCACTTGTCATCAGATTTTAGTGATTCGCGATTTCAACCCTTCTTCTTCATTCTTGGATCATCTCATATTTTGTGAGTCAGAACGGTAGCGCGTATAACTCCTTACAGTCAAAAATGAAATAGAATTTGCCGTTTCATTTTTTTTTTTTTTTTTTTTTTTTTTCATGGCTCAAATTCTACATTTAGGACTGAGCAGCCCAAGTCTGGGAATGTAAGATTCTCGGTGACGCCATGAAATAAATATCAAATGATCCAGGTGGGAATCGAACCCACAATGTTCTGAACCAAGCACTTTGGGAACCTCATCTCTACGTTCTCAACTATCACGTTTTTTATTTTAACATGCTTTAATCTACTAAATTTATTCAAATGATTTAATTACAAATGTTTAGTATCTCGTTTTATTGCTTCCTAATTGTTAATAGCTAGTCTTTAAATTCCACGTACACAGACTTGACACTGGTGGAGAATCCTACGCTATCTTTGGAACTTTTATAGCATTAGATTATATTTAAGTATAAATAAAATTAATTTATGTGGTTGAATATTTTCTTATCATATTATCAAATATCGAATCTTTGTTATTTTATTCAAATATTGCATTTATCTAATTGTTCGATCCTAAATTATTTGAACATTCCTACTCCTTCCGTATCGTTTAATCGCGATTCTCTATATGAATGTTTTATAAACTTTTTTCTTGAGCAATTTCACTCTCAAACAGGTTAAGTAGAGGGTAGAAAATTATTTATTCAAAGTTTAATATTAAATTATCGTGTAACGATTGACGTGACTGGTGGAAGTTGTATAACAGTGACTATAACTGGGCGGGGTCTTTGTTTTTCATGACAGAAAGCAATTTCATATAATTACAGATAAATAGAACAAAATCAACAAGGATACTTGATGCCTTTCATAGATTCTTCAAATAAGGAATTAGAAAAATAAAAGTCTTAACTCAAGACTTGTGGAAGAAACATTTTTCTTATTTCTTATCGACTAGTAAGTGGAGCGAGTTATTCTCTTGAAAAAAAAAATATTGAAAAATTGAAAAAAGTTGCTTCTGTTCTGCAGGAGTAGAAGAATAAGAACTTCTCTTCTCTGGTTATTCATTGTACCTTCATACGTACTATTGATTATACATACTGCTCATGATGGAAGACATTAAACCGAAGATAAAAGGAGTCTTCATGAGACGTTTTCGTATCTCATATTATATACGGATATTAATCACCTTAACTTACAGTGAGAGCTAGAAACACCAACATTCTTCCATAGCCAAAGAGTCTATTTAGTGAAATACGTTCTTTCAGAATGTACCTTCTACTCTGCTTTAATGTAAAATTGTGCAACAATAAACAAAAATTTTCCAGAACGATGATTAATAGATATAGGAAATTAAAAAAAAACTAATAGATTTTCTTGGAAAAACCAAATTTTATAGTAGAATCTAATATCTGCAACTTAATTAGTCAATGAACCTTATCGTCAAAAATTAGATATTCTTTGTCCCTAGAATGGCGATATTGAAGAAGAAGAATCTTTGAATATAGTTCAGATGGTGAAACGCGATTTAGTCAATTTTTTTTTTTAGTAAAAATGATACGACGGAATATTTGTAATTTGCATATATCGCTGTCCAAGTTGAACAGTGTAACATCTCAATTATTATTTATTTTAAGTTATGCATGTAATCTTAGCAATAAGGGTAAGATCTATACAGTTCAAAACTGTAATATCTGGAAATATTTTTTTTATTTAAATTTTATGACATGTTTTATAATTATTCTGTTTTACTTCATAGATTTTACCCTTTTTGCGAAGATTTCAGGCAGATCTAAACATAAACACATTTGGAGATGTTGTTGTACACACTATTAAACCGGGACAGCGATGTATGTTGTACACATTTTCTAATCTGGAGCATTTAATACACCAACCAGAATTGTTGACTTGTTATACTGTATGTGGTTCTTCTTTCAGTACCTAATGATTCAATTTTATTTTCATTTCTTTTATTTCTAAACAACAATATGAAAGCTACTATTATCTTGGGAATAAACTTAATAATCTATATATTATATAACTTCCTTAGTCTTCTTCCTTATTCCTCATTCTTTCCTAAGGTAGTTCAGAGATCCTCTACGTATCGGAAGATTATTTTTCCGGGGAGACTGGTCATGGTTGATTAGGATACTTAAAGCTAGGTATGTAACTCCCTTCTTCTCGCTTTATATCTATGGAATAAAAACGATTGTAAACAGCTAAGGGGGACTAAAAAATCTTTCCACTAAAATGATATTGCCATCAAATTTCATTTGAATAACAAGAATTAAACTCATATTAAGGTTAATCGATCGATGGTTTATGCGAAATTGTATTAGCTATTTTTATCTTCATCCAATATTAACATGTATTTTCAAACATACAACCCTTGGAAATGTTGAAATAATTTATTAAATTAAAAATAATTTTATTAAAAATTGTATACCTTGTAGTTTATTTAATGTAATTTTTTTCTGGGTTTTTATGTCTACATTATATAAAGTATTATTTTAGT
>NW_027111171.1:942695-961969 GCF_000696795.3 Halyomorpha halys | reverse complement strand
TATATTTTTATCATAACCTTTAAAAAATAGGTAAGAGATTTTATAAAGTACCAAAAGTGACTATATAAGAAATATTAGTGGTTTATTGGAACATTATTATCACCATTAGACTGATTCTGATTATTTCCCCGATTTCTTTAATATGCTTGTACATCAGTCCTCTCTTCAAATGCTTTCCCAATTTTTTTCTAACAATATTCAGTTTCTCTTCTGACTAAAAAACAATTACTGATTTTCTGTTATGTATTAAATAAACTGCATTATAAAATTCAATTTCGCCTTAAACGTGTACATGAATTGCATTTTATCGACTTGATCTTATATCCTAACTTTATTCACTAGCCATATTCAACTTTATCCACATTAATATTCCATCCCTACCCCCCCCCCTCCCAACAAAATTTTTTTTTTCTTTAGCTAGCCGAGCAGCGTTGACAGCTGACGCTAGATCACAAGGACGACCCGACCCGCCTTTCCCCGCGGCCTTGCTGTCTGAGGATCTCGGTGTGAGCGACCTCATGTCTTATTTTAAAATATTTGTGGTCACTCTCACTCTAGATCATTTTCCAATTGAGATTTGTGATCATTATGATGATTTCTTGGAGTAAAACAACAGAAAAATTAGATATTCATACCTGAGAACATGAGTTATTATTTATATTCTCAATTTGTGGACTTATCGAATGAAAAATTAATGAATTCGTATCACTTTTAATCAATTCAAAGAAACCGAGATAGATTTTTTGTTGTTACGGGTACGAAATATATTGATGCCATAAATTTTGAGCTTAAAGCAGAGTGGTCAAAATAAGTCCAACTAAAGCTGTAGGTAACTTAATAACTAAAATTGCCTTGGATGCATTGTCATTATTAATGAACCATATCTATCTTGTTCCGACTTAGCACTCTGTAGAACAGGCTAAACAAATTATGGTGTTCTGCTCTCGAAAACCTTGATTCAAGCGTCATTCTCAAACAACTTGAAACTCTTTCACTAAATTTCCCTATTTAATCCTTGTTCATAAAACTCACCTCTTATTCTTTTCTTTCGATTTACATAACTCTTCAACTTATCAGGAATCGAATAATTTCCGCTTGCGCCTTTTAAAATACTTTTTCTTGCATTTGTAAACTCATACGATCAGGTTGTCAACTATTTCTTCTAAAAATCTCACAAAAACAAGGATGAAAATCAATGAACCACCATTAAATAATTTTATGTAAAAACATTCAAATATTCCTACCAACTTTAAAAATTATGGTATTATTTTGAAACTTTTGTAAGTAACAAAATGTGCGTATTAAGGAAATGAAGTAATCGAAAACGGGGATTTTGGCCTCAATCGTCCTTTTTCGAACTATTGCCTCAATTATGTATGATAGTTATGAAATTATAATAACTATACCTATAATTCTAAGACTTATATTGTTTTTCAGCATATTAATGGTTATCTGTTAATAATTATTCTAAAACTTTTGACTGCTTGAAAGATATAGAGTAACTATCTATTATGGGTTGGATGAATTAGTTTAGTTAGTATACCTAATTACGTTCTTCAGATTTTTGATTGACCTGACATTGATTGACATTGCAAACCTTAAAAAATATATTTGTGTTTGGCATTCAATTCTATCCTGTAACACTAGGAAATCATATCTATATCTGGGATAAACCAATAATGGAAAACCTTTCACCGCTCTCATCCAATCTTGGGTTGCCATTCAATCCACCTTCCTACTTCCTCATCTTGTTCCTTGAACGGAATACATCCTAACAATTTTAGGTATATCTTATATGATTCAAGCATCGTGTTTTCTCAATTCTCCTAACATTCACTTAATATAGTATCACAAAGTACATAGGTGAAACACCAAGACCCCCATCTCCCTTTCCTAAGATGTTTAACGAACTAAGCGACAGCAACAAACAAACAAAAAAATTGACAGCAATTATTGCTAGAATATTATTGGATGATTCCATTAAGTATTCAAAATATTTTGCTATAACCTACTGTTTCTATTTGGTTAGAGTTTTTTTAGACAGGCTGTTGATATGGGATGTCCTGATTTTGGTCAACATTTATGTAAGTTCACCTTTTTTCTATCTAAATAAAGTCTTGATTGATGAAGTATATTTTGTTTAATAACGCGTGTTTTTGAAACTTGAAGCTTCCAATAAAATCAATTTTTTTTTATTAATTATTATATTGAAATAGTCTTTATTAAAAATAATCCAGGTCTTTTTCTGTTCCGATAATATGTGTTGCCCCCGTGGTGTAGAAGAAAAAAAACCGCGCATAAATTTTAGCTATTATACATAAAAGGATAATTGCCAGATAAAGACAGGAAACAGCTGAAGAAGAACGGATAGCGGAAAAGGAGGTTTCCATGGAACCGCAGGCTGGACTGTCTTATTATAATGGCAGATGTCAAGATAATATGTCCACGCCTCCCTTCGCCTGACCGCTTTTATATTAATGTTGAGAAAGGGTTATGGGAAAGTTCATTTTTAAATTAGGTAATAAGTTTATTGCAATTGAATACACGCAAGAAGATTTACTGGTTGTTATTACAGTGTGGTAATTAACAAGTGTTGGTCGCATAAACTATCTAAAATTTGATTTTAATGGTTTTATAGTCTTATTTGTAAACATATTCACCTTATACTAACGTTGAATTATATTCTGCTGATTTCTTAAGAACGGACGCTCAGACTAAACTAAATATCATCGCAAATTCTTAACCTATAGGACAAAATTGTTAGGATGCTTCAAGTTGTAAAAATACAAGTGTTTTGGCCGCCTTCTCGTTATATAGTCGGATGCTGTTCCTCAATTTTTCAGCAAAATAATCCTTAAAAAGACAGTTTCAATTGTATCGCATATTAACGTCACTTATAACTTCATAAAACTTTTCTTTACTCTATCTATTTTTCATTTGTTATTGAAACGGATGGCATTTTAGCGTACGTACTTAGCTAGGTCTGGTGTTAAATTTGGCCGGGCTTATACAGCATGGTATTTCTTATATTTTAGCCATACCAGATTAATACCTCATTATAGGATAATATACCTTATATTATTTATTGTTATAGATTAAAATAATTTATACCAGTTAATTATAAATTATTTTATTTGATTTACTTCCTTAGTGATTTACAAAGGATACTTTGTAATAACGCAACACAGACGTGCATCCTCATTGTGCAATTGAAGTATTAAGTATTAACTAAGAGGGCACAAGTAGAGCTATGGGGCTTAGTAACAAACGGACATACATAGCGAGGCGTAGTTGGGAAGATTGAGTGATTGGTGTTCCAAGAGGATGGGCCTCTGCCTGGTGCGCCTTCTAAACATAAAGAAAGTTTTAATTTTTGGAATAATTTTATATTACATTTTACACTATTAACATTATACATATATATTTAGGGAGTTTGAAACCTTAAATGATCCACAAATTCCACATAACCCTGGACAATATTGTAACTTTTCATAGCAGTCCTTCTTGTCAGATATTGTTTATCATTGTTTGGATTCTATCTAACACAGCACGAATCCTGTATTAATTGGCCTTAACGAAAAAACATTATGAACTACATCAAATGTGGTTCCTTATTACCTGTTTATTTGTTTCGTCCATTTAAAGATAGTTTTTGGATCAACTAAATCATTCATAGAATTGTGGTTTATATAGTTTTGTCTTACCTTGTTTTGTAAGTACCACAATCATAATAATTTATCTACTTGGTCATTATATACTATATATATATGGGATAAGGGAAGTCTTTTTTGTTGTTTGTAACACATTCATTAAAAGAAATGTTTTATAAATTAAAATTTTGGTTGCCGAAGAACCAATTACTTACTAGATTTATTTAAAGTTGTTCCTTAAGGTCGTTCATTAGTTCGATTTTTCCAGCTAATTCGATTGCATGGTTTCTCTTCCATCTTTGTAATGACAACCTTAGGAATGGTCAGGACTTTCTAATAATTTACAATTTGTCAACCCGATAAAGAGTGAATGGACAAAGCCCATGGGAACCAAGAGACAGTTAATGGCGGCTCGATAAAAAGTGATTGAATTGGCTACGCATGAGCTGAAGGAAATAATGACGATTGATACGCTAACAATGCCTCAGGCTCCGGGCTACGAATGTCGGTTCCATTGTTCCAGCTCCAGCCTAGGTCTAGAGGATAGGCCAATCCTATCTCTCTTCATCTCCAAGATTGGAACTCATGGTGACTTCCATATCAATATCGAAGAAGGTACTTATACAAATTAAATTATTGACTCCAAGAAACAAAAATAAGTGAATTTATTGTTTTACTCCTTAACGAGTGCAATCCTTGGAAACGATTGGTTTTCATCAATGACTGCTTATAAACTTTAGTTTAATAAGTTAATTAACTTATCAACTCAGAAAACTGATTGTTGCACTATACAGTAGTGAAATATGCGCCTAAAATTTAAAAAAAAAAAAAAATGTTTTGATTTTAATCTTGTACACAGGTTCTCTATTAGGACCACATTTTTAAGTTCTTTTCTATTCATTGAGTCTATACCATCTTATCCTTTTCAATGTGCTCGATAATTTAACCTTCTAGAATCTTCTGTAATCAATTAAAGCGAATCTCGGTAAGAAAACGGATTACGAGTAAGAATATAAAAAGGAAGTACGGTGTTATTTTTATTGTCTTTTCACAGAGTGAGCACGGTTCTAAACCCATTTACGGATAATTCAGCGCATTGAAATGTGTTTAGTATCTTAATGTGTTTTAGTAGATGTCCGACTGACACTTATAAAGTGGAAATGATTGAATGATATGGATGATATTGTATCTAGAAAGATGATTGTAATTCTTATTATTAATATCAGTTATGGAGATAGAACTTCGTGAGCTGTTTCATTTACTTCGTTGTTACAGAAGGCAGGGATGTCTCAGAGGTAGGAGTAAAGGGACTAATGAAACCTTTCAAAAGCTGTTCCAAAACCTTAGAGGTGAGACATTCCACACAGAAAAAACAGGATGCGAGGCGCTAGTGTGTCCGATATGCTGAGGGACTAACACGGAACTAGCAAGTATTTTGTACAATACCGTGGATAATCTGTAATCATAGTAATTATAAATATTACTTATTAACTTAAATAATTGTAAAAAAAAAAAATTAAATTTTAAAAACCCTATACCAGTATAACCCATTAAATTATCTTAGGTTCAGTACTTGTTAAGTAGAAAGTACTATTTCAAGAACAGAATTCCAAGAAACAGTTCGGTTTTGTTGAGGAAGTGATTTGGTGAATAACTTGCTCAGTCGTCAGGTTTTTCCCTAATTAGAGGTACCCACTTTATGGAAGCTGAGTGTGTCCCAGAGTCTGGGCCCCCAGTCTATGGCTGACTGTCTGCTACTTAATTATTGGACTCGACCCCGGGCATGGAAGGTTCCCTATAGGAGCGAGGTAGCCGCTATGTTTTCAGTAGTTCAATTAGGAGGGTTTCAAATGATGGGCACAGTGGTCATCTAATATCGATAATAAATGATCAATACCCAAGTACTCGTATCGAGAATTTTTCAAGATATTGTGATACTTGCTGAGACATATTGAACGATATAACATTCCAATAAAATTATTGATACATATGTTGGAATGTAAAATATTGTCGCCATATTGCAACAACTCCATTCTTTGCGCTTCCTCATTTCTTGACTATCTTGCTCCATTCTTATATTAAAACAATTCATCATGGTTGTAATATCCTTTGTCAGCTCCTTGAAATAAACTTATTATTAGCAGCTAATAAAACCGGACATTTTGATTTTTCCTCATAACAAGAATAAGAAATAAGTAAAGACAAATTTGTCATAACAACTAGGGTTTTTTTTTTTTTTTGTAGGTTACAAAACCATAAACTAATCATCCCTAGTAATGTTCAGTAAGTAAATTATAGTGGACAAAACTGAGAAATTAACATTATTTAAAAACTTATAATTCTAAATCTATTCTGTTCTAACCAAATTCCATTTTTTTTAAAGGTTTGTAGTTTTGCTTTTCCATCTACTCCGTTTCTATTATATTTATTTGTTTTTTTATTATTTTTTGTGTAAATACAAATTCAAACATTTTATTGTTAACAACATCTTAATGGTTTTTGTTTTACTTATAAATTAAAATTTCATTCTTTTAAGAACCTTAATTAACCTTCATTTCTCACCTCGTGCGTACGTATTGAAGATCTGGTTTATCGTTAGCTTCTCCATTGCGTCAGTACTGTTTCATTTGAACTATTTAATTATCTGTTATGTATAATAATTAATTGTTTAATCCTAAAATAAAGAAGCATCGATTTATTGCCAAAATTTAATTCATTATAATTCTCTAGTTAAAGGCGTTCTGAGGTTTCAGTGACTTGTAAGATTAAGAGTTTTACTCCAAAAATGTAGTAGCGTATACAGAGTACAAACACTACGCATTCACATTAATTTCAATCTAAAATGCATTGTCCATAAAAGCATGTGTATTTTAGAAAATGTATTGAAAATTATAGTTCCGTTGCAGCTATTGGAGCTTCTATAGTCGCATAACTATTGATGCCCAGGCCAAAACAAATAGAAAAAAATATTTTTTATATTAATATAAAAATATTTTCAATATAGTAAGAAAACAAAAAAGGTGATAAAAACATTTACTTGGGACCTTATAGGTATTAAAGGGTTAACCTCAATAATATACTGAAATAATAGAATGCAATAATACTGTAATCAAATTATGACCAATAAATCCCTGTCCCAGTTCAACTGTGTAACACCTCAAAAAATGTTTATTTTGAGATATGCGTGTAATTTTAGCTAAAAGTGTAAAATCTATACTGTTCATAACTCTTAAAATATTTTCTTTTTAATTACATTTTATGACATATGTTTTAATCTGATTCTTTGTTCTGTATAGACCCGCATTGCTAAGATTGCATGCATATCTCAAAATAACCATATCTGAGATGTTACCCTAATGAGTTAGGAGAGGGAAAGGGTTGTTCTATTCAATAATACTCATCTACCCTAAAAAAGAGTGAATTAAAAGTTTTGTGTAAGATAAAACTTCTAGGTGACTAATATAGAGATAAAAATTTATCAATCTCTGAAACTAATCCTGATTTCAATCGAAGGAATTTTTACTTCAGTGAACTTCTAATATATATCGTAATATATACCTTGTCTGTCAAAAAGGAATGTACTATCATGGACTGTGGTATTTTGTATCGACTCTTAAATAACGGTGTAATGCCGTCAGATCAATCTAACTTGTTTATACATCAAACAAATTAAAAAGGTTTTTATAAGTCGGAAATTTATTTTCTAGCAATGATTCTTCATTTCAATAGCTTTCTCCTCAATTGGGCAATCAAGTAATTTCATTTCATCCTCATCGTAACCACTACATGACCAAATGCTGTTGAATAATCCCAGATAGACCGACCCTCTATGACCCTTCTTTACCGCAGTCTATCCATCATTTGTTATTTAACACATTTTGTATTTTTTCTCTTGGATCAAAATTGTATGGATTCATGGCATTCTTTTCAAACCTCTGTAACGTCTATATAAGAATTAGGTAGTATGTAATACTTGTTGAAATAGTATTGGCTCATATATATAAAAAAAAATTCAAGGAAGTCTAAACACCAAAAATAATTACATATCAAGGAGGACTTATCTGAACTTGAAAACATTTACACTGTGCTCTCTGCTTCCTATTGCCATTGGCTCAAAATAAAATAATACAAAAAAAATTACATAATAAATAATAATTAAAAAAATAACATGAAACTACGTTGTAATTAGTTAAAACTAGCAATCGGTATAGGTGTACCAGGTTGTTTTGAAAGTTTTGCTTCCTATAAGAGCAAGATCTTTTCCATGGCTTACTCATCATAGGAACAGGGATTTGATACACCGTTCAACCACACAAATTCAATTAATTCCGAAAATTGTTACCACATAACCTCAGTGCCACAAATGTTAGCGTATCGTTGAAATACTCAATCATCAATGAGCAGAAATATACATTTCGTCTGAGCGTTATGTCAATAAAGAAATTATTCTTTGAAATAAACTTTTGTCACTTGTGCACGTAAAAGAATCAGTCGTGTATTTGGTTGTCTCAACTCAAAAATCGAATTCCCTCTGTGAGAAATTAGGAATTTTGGCCTATTTTTTATTCCACCAAAGTATATATTTTGTTATTTCTTACGGGCCGATATTCATTCTAAACACTAGTACAAAATTTCTTTAAATACCAAATAATACTTTCAACTAATTTTTTC
This sequence comes from Halyomorpha halys, assembly GCF_000696795.3. Classification (NCBI taxonomy): domain Eukaryota; kingdom Metazoa; phylum Arthropoda; class Insecta; order Hemiptera; family Pentatomidae; genus Halyomorpha; species Halyomorpha halys. The sequence continues at coordinate 953,648 of NW_027111171.1, read as the reverse complement.
CTATTCATTTGACTGGCAGAGCATCGACTTCAATTGAACAGTTCATTAGCGTGGGAGACCGGGCCCAATTACTGTTAGTTTCAGATCCTTAGGTCTATTTTTTGTTTTTTAAAAATAGGCTCCATTTCTTGAGCTCGTACGATTCGAGAACCGCAGTTAGTGACAGAATGAGAGATACTCCTTATCTTATTCACTTGTAGCTTATTTGATAGTTAATAAATCACTAGGACTTTCTCTGTGTATATATATTTACGATACAAATTATTTGACTTAGTTTCGCAATTTCAGTATTATCCCTCTTAATTTATTTGACTTATTTTACTATCCTCGTCCCACTTTATTGGCTGTCATAAATTCTTGGAATTGGGTTTAGCAAAATACTATTGAGACTATTTGGTATGCGCTCTCTCTTAACCCCAATACCATCGAAAATTTATGGGGATTCTCCTAACCGAGATTGTTCATGACCACGGAGGCCATAACGTTGGGTAGTGAAAGGCGGTGGGATTGAGTCAGGGCAATTAGGATTAAGTCAGTAGTTGAGTGGTGCAATTAAAATTTCTTTTGTTTTCAATTTCCCTTTACTATTTGTCAATTGTTATCGTTAAGGGTATCAAAGTGTCTAAAAATAAGTCCGAAATCCATCCACCATATGAAACCGAGTTTCAAACTTTTATGAAACCGTATAATAAAATAAATTAAAGTAACTTCTCTTCCACTTCTCCCCCTTTCATTTTTAGCCTGCTCGAGAGGCATTACTAAATTTTCTAACATAATGGACATGGGCTTGCTCCCAATCTTGTATAAACTTTATTTACATATATATAATTTTATATCTTGTTTAAGACAGGTTTGTTTATTGATTTGTTCATTTTATTATTTAAAAACCTACCAATTTTAACTATATATTATTTAACTTATATATAAACGTTTCGATCACAAATTAATTTTGTGACACAATTGCTAGTTAAAATTCCATGTATCTAATTTGAAAGTAAAAAAAAAAAAAAAAAAAAAAAAAGCCTAAAATGAAATTGGAATTATAATAAGAATAAGGCGAACCTAAGATGTGGGGTTGGATAAATAGTATATTGTTGATTAAGTGATAGATTGCAATGGAGTGAATCATTATAATTAGTGAAATTGTGATAATAATTGGTAATTTGACACATTATGATAAAAATTAATTTATTAGTGCATATTTTTTCCAAATTTAATAATGTTTTATAGGTTATTGACTAAGATAAAATTTAACAAATGCATAATAGTCTGCAACAGTTTGATAACAATTGTAGCCGTGATATAAATATGGTAGGAAATATATGATTCAGAGTGTTAAAAATAATTTGTGATTAGGATGTAATTGATATAAATCAAAAGATCCTTGGGAATGGCCGAAATGGAGTTACAAAAACATAAAAAGTTTGCGACCATATGTATATTTTATTATAACTGATAAACTTAATTTTATTCGTTTTCCTTATGATAACGTAAGTCGTACTTTACACGCAAGATATGGAAATTGCGTTTTGTCTGTAACTAAAAGGAGTTATTTTCCATTATTGAAACTTTTTCTGTTTTTTTTTTTGTTTTTTTTTCCTCAATTTTTCTGGGCTAACGTTCCTTTGCCCCTGACTGTCATAATGTTTCCATCGATTAAATAGAAAGGATTATTACTGTTGCGATTTTTGTTTCCTTTTTTATGCAATGTTGTATTCTCGATACAGGCGTCAATGGACTCACGACGAAGAGTCCGTTGAACCGGAGAACTACCTGACCCGCGAAGTGGACCTGAGAGCTTTCCCGATATTCAGATCAAGTTGACGTGGGAAGAGCATAGCTTTACTCCCCGTTAAATATCCTCAGAGGAGCGAGGAATTGTTACTTTCTAAACAGCCGCTGGGAACATCCACCATCGTGGGACCTTGGAGTGCCCTGGCTCCCTCAAGTAGGGCGCAACGTTTCTGAAGAGGCCTAGTGTGCTTTCCCTTTTTCATTGTTAGGGCGTTATTTGTACTTCGTGATCTTTTCTAGGACATTCTAAATAACTTTGGTAAAAGCTCTATATTTCATATTGAGAATACAAAATTAAAAGGAGACTGAAAGAGTGTAAAACTCTTTAATGACAATATGACGAATATGTCGGAGCGTAAAAAGGGATAATCCAACTATTTTCAAACGATTTTATTTTGGATGGAAAACTATGTTTATTTTTTCTTTAATCTAATGCATTCCTGAATGTGTTTCACATTTTTTATTAAATAAATCAAAACTTCTATCCTTTTTTGTCTCAACACTTTTTATTTTTCAACAGTCCAACGTTTCGGCCATTTTAGCCATCCTCAAGGATATAAATGGTTTGTGTATATGGTAGTGAATTTGTGTGGATAATCTTATGTAAGAAGAATTAAATATTTATGATTTTAAAATTTAAAAAAATGGGTTTTTAACTTATAATTAATGAATGACCTGGGCAGTAATTCTAAATTTAATGTGAGGAAGAAATTATAATTGAAGATCTCCTTGAGGATGGCTAGAATGGCCGAAACGTTGGACTGTTGAGACAAAAAAGGATACAAGTTTTGATTTATTTAATAAATAATTACCTTGTCTCAAGAAATTGAAATAATATAATTAAAATAATTAAACTAATTAGCATCAGTGATTATTCCATAAAAAAAATACCCTATAAGAAAAAAAAAAAACTTATTTCTTGAATTAGTCACAGACCAGCAACCATATTATTGTAATTATTCAAACGAAACAAAAACCTTTTTTTGTTTCATAAATCAATTGAAAATACATGAGTAAGTACATACTGAAAGTCAATCACAATTATGACGTATTAATTAAAAGACTAACCCACTCATTTATCCATCAAGACAGACAGCCATCACATAAATACAAACCATTACATAAATAGTTTAATAGAATGTTTTCTAATTATTTTAATAGGTTCAATTGTTTTTAAAATTGTATAAATAAATGTTCACATGCAATGAAAAATAAAAACCGTGATTATTCTGCAGAATCTATTTCGTTGACTAAAGAAAAGGTAATTTTTGTTCATATTATTATAGACGAAGATTTATTTTAATGATTATGTTTCTGGTTATGATATAATTTGGATTACTTTGCACAGTTTTTTTTTTTTTTCATAAGGTTTGGAATAAAATATTTCTGTAAAATGAACTGAGTAGTCAGTAGATTATAGAAGGTGCTCTCCGTTGAAAACGGAAATAAATGTTGCTGGAAATTATTTATGACCCTTGTATTAACGCCAGCGGGGATGTTGTACAACAAATTTGCATGTCTGAATTCCCTTCTAAAATTGTATATTTTCTTTCCTCTGATTATTTTTATCATGAATGGTTTTTCTTTTGCTTAAAAATTATTTTTTTGATTCTATTCATTATTTTACAATCATGTAACTTGGCGAAGGCTGAAGAAGAGTTGGATGTTGTACTTTCCATACTGACAATGTAGTTTTGTTGGATATAGTTAATTAGTAATTATATAGTTAACTAATATAGAGTATAGTTATAGTATAATAAGCACTGCCTCTCTCTTGTCTACTGGTGCGATGGCTCTATATTACATTGCATTTGCTTATTATATTTTTTTTGTACAGATGAAAATAAAAATAAATATTTTTATGAGAAATAAATATTATATTATCATTACGAAATACGGTATATATTTATATGGTATATTACACCATATACTTTATAGTAGGCTAGATATTGTAAAAGTTACATATTTTTAACGGTGTTTTAACGTATGAACATCCAGAAGATATTTTTTCACTCCTGTTTATCATATAAAAAATATATCTTGCTGGGAGTGGTGACATGCCTAAGGCTGCCTCGATGTCCACTAGATAGACCACACACATTCCCACAAAAACCACTTGGGAGACCACTTTTTTTATGTTCCGCTATGGCGTTGTAATGAACCCGTTAAACATTACTTTTCCTTGGTTCCTTTATTGAAGTTCTATATATCTTGTATAAGAATAAATATTATTTTATAACTTGTTGTTAGATATATTTTATCATAATGGCGGTGGTATTAGGAGCCAATCTAACTGTTGTGAGGTACTCTAACCTTAAAATCCAATTAATGACTGATATACCTTGGTCTAGAAGGGGCTATGTACACTTCATAACATAACAAGCTCCCGCAAAAAATATTTAATTTTAATTTTCTTAAAATTTACTATTTGTAACATAACCCCTTCAATTATAATTATAAGTTCTTAAAAACTAAAATTAGTACTAATAAACCTTATTTTTAATTACTATGTATAAAATACGAACTTTAGTTAAAATAATAGATTAAATATATTCTCTAAGACATAAAAAAAAAATCAAGAAAGTGAACAATTTGTCTAAATCGGTTGTTTAAGTCACTGGTATAAAACTTAGTTGAATAAACATATTTACAACTTAGCAAATATGCACAAACAAACCATTTACCATTTCCTTCTAGATTTTATTTCCTAAGAAATTATTTTTCTTATTATATTAAGATAGTTGAGCTGAAAAATAAATTTCCTTTAGAATATTATCAATATTGCATATTTACTAGTACAACGTTTTGGGTTTTCCCATTTTCAAGTACCAATATTCTATGTTGTTAATTTTAACCATTTCTTTTTCGAAAGTTCGTCTTGTAACCATAAGACTATTGATTATCAATTATAAAACGAAACAATATTAGGTACAAACGAATATAGATTATTGATAATATACTCAAATTTTTTTCTTACCTCAACATCTTAATATGAAAAAAAATAATTTTCCTAATTAACGGTGTATATTTATTTATTAATTTTATTTTTTGAAGATTTTGACTCAAAGAAGATGCAAAAAAGGCGAAATACATAATATTTCTATAAGTGTACTAGGGGGAGCGGAGTAGCTCAGTGAGTAAAGGTGCTGTGCTACCAATTCCAAGGACCCGGTTTCTTATTTTTCTGGTTGGAAGAGTCCTTCCTGTTCCACCCAGCATCTAAAAGTGTGCACCCTTAATTGGGAAAAATTGGCAGTTGAGCGTGATCATGAACTATCCCCTTCTTGTATAACCTTTATTCCAGAAACATTACTTCCTTACAAAACGTACTGATCTCCTTTCCCTATACAGACTGTAGCGGTATAAATTTCATTTCATTTCATAATTGTTATGTTTTATTAAATATTTGTTTCTAAAATATAAGTAACATAGGCAGTGGATAAAGATATCAGCATATTTCTTCGTCTAAATTAATGGAAATATGTGATTCGCTTCATTATGTGTTTACCTAAACTGTAAATACAGACTGTTTCTATGGCTTAAATTTATGTTGAAATATCAGCATAGCTATGTAACTAATAAAGCTATTTTTTTTTTAAATTCAAGCTATCACACAATGTGTCAATTTTTGTGCCTAAATCGTTCATAAAATTATTTTCTACAATTACAGTATTATATTAAAGGAGTAATTTTAACTTAGAAAACAATATAAATTCCTGGAATAATTTTTAATAAACTCTGTTAATCAGTTATGTGCTTATATAGTTTTATAAAATTTTGAAAAAAAAAATATATTAAAATATTTAGAATTTTATATTTTACTTCATTAAACTGCTCTCCATTAAATATTTTGGTATAGTTCACTAGTGTGTTTGAAGTTTTCAATGCATTTTTAAAAACTTTTGAACTAAAGTTACAAGTAACGAGGAAGTACTTACGCAACCTATAAAAACTACTTAATTTCTGATGTGAAATAAACAAGACATGTAAAATAAAATTAATGAATTAAATAAAAAACAATTATCAAGTTGTTAAAAATGCCTCTAATTTATTTATTTTTAAATAAAATCTCTCATTGTTTATACTAGTAAACTGATTCATGGATCACGCTTAAATTACCATTAAGAGGTTAACAAGTTTTCTGTACTTGAAGGCATTACCACTGAAGATCATGCATGGTAGATTTTTCTTATCTCAATTTAAACATTATTTTATACATGCTTCGTATATTTCACTCCATTCTCTCGAGATGCCTGTTTAGGATTTTGTGCTAAAAATATCTCTATTCCATCCTCCTATCCGACGCTGCCTAAGCAAGCTTTCAGAGTGCCTATATCAAATCGACTTTGTTTTTATTCCTCTGAAGCAATTCTTTATAGGACAAGAATAAAAGTATTGCCTTTTCTCATTTAAATAATCATTTCTCATTTAAATAATTTATACTGACTGCATAATGTTAAAATAATTAATTCTGTGTGAGAAAAAAGTCGTAAAATGCCAATTGGTCTTTTCAAACGACCTCATTTGATTCTATCTCGCATACTATACTATTTTAAGACTCACTGGAAAGTCCCTTCCAGAAAAAAATAATACTGCATTATTAATATGTATATATTTTTTTTCGGAATGGTAATATTTTAATTTAATTATGCATCTCATTTTTATGAACAATGCAACGGAAACATTATAATATTTATAAAGTTATTTTTTTTTTTAATTTTAAAGAAAAAAATGTAGGGTCATTTTGTATCTAAAAAGGGTAATTTAATATATAAGTCTTCCCCTGGATGTTGCTTTTATTGCGTTCATCTTTATAGTTGTGGTGGTGATCAACTCGTTACATATTTTTAAGGACACCTCCTAATTTTATATTCCTTAAGTTTATTCTTAGAGACTTTAGGTACATATAACCCTGCACGGTCAATACCATTAAAGCAATGTAATTTAAGGTGGTAAATTTTTTACATGTCAATTTTGTTGACACAACATACCAGTCAGACGGTCAATATGATGATAAATATCGATGTTGATTCTATAGGATTACAGAACATTTACGTGCATTGAACATTATAATGTTTACTATGTAAGGCCCATTAAAAGAAAAATTCTGACTGAAAATAAAATTTTATAGCTAGAACTTCATTTTAAAAGAACTTCAATTATTAATTTAATTAATAGGGCAAAAACGCTACAACAGACATTAATTGACATAATGCAATAAGAAGACTCCTACAAAGCCTTGAACTTTCAAATAACAGGGTGAAATCTGGTGTGGTGTACAAGTTTTTTATAGGTAGGCTCGTGTTGAAATTATCACTATTTTTGTAATTTTAGAAAAAAAAATATCCAAACAGAGAAAGCGAAGTTTATAAACATTTTTTTTGTTCCTATAAAAATCCGTATGGTAGGGTTTCTTGAGGTAGAATAATAAATATGAATTTTTTTTCTGCCAAGAAAACAACAGTTTAAAATAAGATAATGATGCAGTCATACAATTAGGAAAGATCGGCTTCCCGTTTGAATCGGATTTTCTTTGTTTCCTTCTTCCTCCTTTAGTAATTCCTAAAATTATTTTATTTACCTGTTATTCAACGGGTGATGAGGTGGTTGAAGTCTGATTTTTAGACATAAATTAAAATTTACGTATTTTATATTCTACAACATTATGTAAAGTAGAAAAGTAGCAGTGGTTTGTAGTATGAGTTAGATTTTATTGGCTGTAAAAATATTTTTTTTAAAACTTGTAAAAGTCGACAATTATCTGAAAAATTATCACCAAATTTGGTGAACACCATGTATGTCATTTAGACAGTTGACGTGAGGTGTGCTGTACTTTGTGTATATGTTATATTGTGTTTTCTGTCCAGTGAGTGCCTATATTGGAAAAAACAGTTGATTTGACAATTATTTGCCGCTTGTTAGAAACTCGAGGCATTGCGTTGAGTATTTTCCAGTTTTATGTTAATAAACCTTTAAAAACATTTTTTTTAACAAGAAAATAACCAAGGAAAAATTCGAAATAATCATAAATTAGCAGTTTGCAATGAAACCCTCACATAAAGTAAAACAACATTGTTATTATAATTGTCAATTTACAAGTTTATTTTTAACCTCAAGACGTACTCATGTTAAACCTAGCGTCATGTTATTTACAATTGTAAATAGGGAAGGAGGTAATTTTAAGATAATTGTTGGTGATGAAGTGAGGTTCGTGTATTCATTAATGTTTTAGTCATTAACCATAAATCCCTTTAATAGCGATCGATTTTTTATTCCGTATTTAGAAATGACCTCACTGTCGTCAATATTTTCTTCCTTTATTTCGCTTTTTCCAGGTTGAGTAGTTGTGTATGTAAATGGCATGCAAATTCTCCGCGTTACTTATGAATATGTAAATTCTAGTGAGCAGTTTCCCGCTGTTCGCGAAAAAATATATGCTCTCTTTAATATTCAAATTATGAGCTATTGTTAGAAGCAAGGTGAGCATTTTCTTAGGCCTGCAAAACCTTTTTTTGGTTTTATCGAAATTAAAATCGCTAAGTTGGTTTCCTTTTGTAATTGATACTTTGGCATCGTACAGTTAAGAAAGTGGTGGTAGTGTTAGGATAATCTGTAATTAAAAGTTCTAAAAATTTAAGAAAAAGTTACATAATTGGGTATTTGACTGAAATTAATTAATGATTAGCGGCAGAACAACCTGCGAAATGTTTGGATGTGAGAGTAAATTTATATTTAAGATTTTCCTTGAGGATGGCGGAATAGGCTGAAACGAGGAACTTTTAAGTAATAATAAAGAATAATTAGGACTTAACATTCATTAAAATTTATTTGATTTGTATAATAAAAACCAATCTTAAAAAAGAAAAAAAAAACCTTAACCACCCATACCCACTAGTTTCTAACCTTGCTTTCTCTTCCATTCCTGACAATCCTCCGATGCGCCTGAAAAGAAGATGGCCACGAGACCAGCTAATGTAAAACGTCATTAGAGTGCTACCAATGGATAGTTTCTCTACACGCCTGTAACACTCCAATTTAACTGAGATCAGATTTACTAAATGTATTATAATGTACAGTTGTAAATAGCAATAAATAAATATTTAAAAAAAAAAAAGAAGAAAGTAAAAAGATAATGTATATATTCTTAATTTTAATAAGCTATTTATTAATTTTCTTAAAACACCTAGTTCTTCTAGTTTTCAACTTAACATATATGTCGCTTATTTTTGACGGATACAAGTTTAAAATTGATCTTGGAAATCCACTAAACTTCGGCTGCTCTCAAAATGTTTGATAATTATTTGCTCAAGTCATTATAAATAATTGTAGATTGTTAAAAGAAAAACACATAATCACAACCAAGAACTTGAACACCTTTGAAATCACTATCACGTCTCTAACTAAATCATGGCGTATAATGGGAAAATTTATATTATGTGATAATATATAATTATATGGTTTAGACTACATTGAAAAATGAGTTTTTTTTGTATCAGAATTAAAAAAATCACTATATTTCTCATCAGAACCACAAAAATTAAGTATTTATTATAAATCAAAAACTAGTTTCCAAATATTTTTATTAATTTAATGACACCTAAGTGGAAATAACATCCATAAAAGTTACGACTTTTCTTTATTATTTACATCTTAATTTACGTCTTTTCTTTTCTAAATACGAATAAATGTATGGGTGGAGGATGAGTTTATTTACATGAGGGTTTTCTTTATCCTCTTATTTAAAAATGAAGTAAGCTGTTTATTTATATTTTTTTTTAATAGGAAATACATATTTATTTTGTATGCTTTATTTATTTATGTATTTACATATTTATTTTTCTCTCAGTGTCATTTAATTTCCATATATACATCCTGAATAATTGCCTTTTTTTTCCAATAGCATCCAACTTTCTAAAAAATGTATTTAAAATGAATGTTGACAAAAGAATGTCCAATATATAATTATTTTGATCTATCCCTTCACTGCTAATCATACTGATTTAAAGAGAATTAATGTTAAATATAGGCACTAATAAAGAAATTACCATGTTTTAAAGAGTATTATATTGTTCATTTAATCGTTCCATAATTCCTAAAACATAAAGAAATAAATATACATACGATTTGTGGAAAACATTTTGCACAGTATACTTTTTTTTGTTTCTTTTTTTTTAGGAAAATTTATTGATTCAATACACCTTTTGCCTTGCCTGCATTTTGTTGAACAATCATTTAAAATGTTAATTGAAGGATATGATATAGTGGGATAAATATGGCCTTATGGATGTCTGTTGAGAAAAGTATTTGGTTCCCAAATATTCCCTTGAAAATATTTTAAATAACACTCATAAAGAAACTGCTTTTGTACTCATAAGTTTAATGTGTATTTTATTTTCCCATATTCCGTTAAAACATAAAAACATAAATAAATAAATTCAGCAACGAGTTAAATTATACTAGTGATTAAATTATATTTTATACAATTTTTTCCCCCCAAATTTGTTTATTTAATGCATCTTATTTATTTTATACTTATGTAATGGCAGCTTTATTTTTTATTATTATAGTATTTTTTTTAACATTTGTTGAATCATTATGGCCTTATGGATGTCTTGTCAGAAAGTGTTTGGTTACATTCGGAAAACCAAGTATTCGTTTGATTCTACAAACATTTTGAATTAAGTGCCGAGACCGATGATGTTATTCTGTGGACGGCCTAGATCTTTCTTGTTCGTGATCGGTGCCTCTCGAAACGCGGTGCGATCCTACAACGGTCGCTGTCCATGAAATCTGAACAGTGCAACGCTCGGTACCGCTAAAGAACTACACTCAGCCGTTAGATCATCCTATGTCCTTATTGTGTCTACTCTGCTATTGTATCCCTCTCATGTTTCTGAACTATATGTAGATGCCAGAATGAAAACACAATTTTAATTTGTTTTTTCAAGCTATGTTTCATATTTCTATCTTCAAAATGAATCGTTTTCTAGACTATCTTCTCATGTTCATTACCTGAATATTCATAGTAATGTTTTTTATATTTTTCTTATGTTAATATTCTACCTTGTTGTTGATTTTTGCTTAAAGGCGTAAAACCCTCTGGTCATCAACGCCTATGGGATGATAAAAGTAAAAAAAAAAAAATAATAAAATAAATAA
>NW_027111171.1:913145-942092 GCF_000696795.3 Halyomorpha halys | reverse complement strand
CTCGACGAATCTGAGATTATTACTATAGTCTTCTGAATTATTGAAAAGCAAAAATGGAGGGCTGATGCTATCGTGTGTAGTTCTGTGGTGTATACTGATCATAACTTATGTAATTTAAACTTGTGGGTTGAATCGTGAGTGACGAAAATATTCTCCCTTGTTTCTTCTGGTAGAAAATCTAATATCTATTCGTATTCCTTGTTATGATGTAACCTAGTAGAAATTTTTTTTTCTATTAATAGACAAGGTCAGTTCTTCTTAGAATGTTTTAAGGTTGTCTTATAGCCTTAGAAAAAGCTTACGAACTTCTCCATCCAGAAGAAATCCATTTCAAGAACAGAAATACTTACTTCTATTCTTTTTCTTGTAGCCCATGTATGGCAGATATGAACTCTCTTTTTATAAAAATAAAATAAATCTGTACCGCTATAATCCATGAAGGGGAGGGGTTAAGTACAGTTACTAGATCAACGCTTGTGCAACGAGATAATTTGTTCAAAATTACGCTTACACAATTAAGTATATCCACTTTATGAGGCTGGATAGATCCCAGAATACCATACCCACAGGGTTGAATCACGGCTACTGTAACAGAATAAATAATTATCTTAGCTCTCTTAGCTCGTACAATAAACCAGGCATTTTGATTATAGGAAAAATGGAAAAGGCGGATAAACAAATTTAAATAGAGTTTTAAGTGATGAAATTTTATTATGCATAATAATAAGTAATAATAATATATTTGAAGGAGATGGATCCAGTAGAACGGAAATAGTTTTTAATTGTACATTAATCGCCGAAGTTTCGGCCTTCATCAAGGCTGTTGTAATAGGTGAACATTTTAAAAAGGACAAGGGACAGATGCTCATCGATCACTACATCCCTGATGAAGACCTATATAGTGGGCTGAAACATCGGCAATGAATAAATAGTCGAAAACAATTTTTTTTTTCCTTAACTGCTGCAGCTCTTTCAAATCCACATGCTGTCAATCATTTATACTTATATAATTAGTAATCACAGGTTAGATATTATTGTTCTATTTATTTGTTTATATAAATACCACATTGTTTTAAATTACTGACTAGTAGATTTGTTTTAGCGTTTATAATTTTTTTTTTTTAAGTTTTGTTATTCATGGGTTATAGTTAAAATTGCACAAAAGCTTCGTTCGATTGATCAATATTTTTCCATTTTCTATGTGTTTAACTTACATTTTTTGTAGTTTATTTAAAAATAAACACACACAAAAAAAAACAACGTAATATAGCTTATTATACAAAATAATAAGCAATAAGCTGCTGGGTTTATTAGACTTATCGTGTATTATGGACATTCCCTGCAACGGTTGAGGTAATGCGAATTCTTTAATAATTATATCTCCGTGGCATTTTATACTGCTGTTCGTTATTATAATAATCCTACCATAAATTTGCTTATGTAACTTTTGTATTAGGACCCTAAATATTATGCGCGAGTAATATAACCACAAAGATTAAAGGTTTCGAATTCCCAAGATTTTTTTTAAATTGGTGGCATATACTCAGAAAGTTTTATGCAGTAAAAACCAACAGGATATGTCATTTAACATTTATAAAAAAAAAAAAAAAAAAAAAAAAAAAACCGTCGGATATTCGATAATAAGCAGTAAAATCTTCAGATAATGCAAAAGCTTGAATTTAAATGTACTCGCGAGCTTACAAAATATTATGAACTAAGAAAGAACTTGGATGAGGAATTTCAAAATAATAAATAAATTGGCTAATTGCATTTATGTTCACTGATTCGTTAAAATATTGAGTCAACGAATTAAAAAAAGTAATGCAAAGAAAATATGCAATTGCGGGCTCTTCATATAATAAGTATCAGCATTTCAGAAGAGTGCCTTCATGCCATATTGCTTCTGCAGCTGCTGGAGCCTTCGAATGTTGTGTCTGGATGGCGTCCCCCTAAGTAGGACACGGGGAACGGCTTCCCCTGACCATTTGTTCACACTTCTCAACAAACCGTTCGGCCTATTACCAGTTCATGTACCTTCGAAAGAACCAAACTTGCTCTATGCCATTTATTTTATAAATCATTTATATGTTCATATAAAAAAATAATAGAAATGAGTTAATAATGATAAAATCGATTTAGTTATCAAAAGAACAATAAAGTATTTATGATTGTATATAGTATTAGAATGAAACTGCAGAGTAAAGTTATTTTCATATTATTCGTTGAGAATGATTGATAATAAACTTTATTCAGAAATATTTAGCCCTTGGAGTTCCTCATGGCTCACTACTGATTTCTTTGTATCTTTTAATCTAGGATAAGATAATACTTCAAATATTAATATCACAGAATTTAATTCTTTAAAGTTAACTATCAAAATTATAACCATTTCAGTTATTTATTAAAAACAAATAACAATGATACGACGAGTAAAACTTTTTGCTTAAATTAAAAATTATTAAAAAGGATGTCAAGCCCTGGGGTGCCTTCAGCCACTAATGTCGTTGAAAGGAGGTCTTGTACTGACTATACTAAGAATAGATCACACGAGGCTCACTCACTACTATCTTATTTTTTAAAAACGTCCCCGAAGTGCATAAGTGCAGCAACAATTTGATAAATAGTTATCTACCATATATTCCAATAATGCCCATATTTCACATCACGCCTCAACAGCTTAGGGATAAGCCCGGATATTTCAAAAACACCCTGAGATGATGATAATACAGTGAATAAAAATAGGAAGGTTTACTGGCACAAATATAACATCGGACAGAAAAAAAAAATTAAACAAGAAATAATAATAAAATTTAAAAAAAAACAAATAAATAAAATTAGAAATTAAATTAAACAAATGTAAGAATAAATAATGTAAAAAGGTAAAGTGTCGTTAATGACCAATGATGTTTGCGGCACTGAACAAAAATCAAACTAACAATCTTTTTTACTTGTAAAAAAACTTTAACTTAAGGGAGAAAAATACTGTTTACACATTAACTGAAATAAAACAGTAATATGAAACTTTGTTGATAATAAAAATTTTGTTAGAGATTTTTAGAAAACATATTTACTACCTTGAACTACAATAAATTTAAAATATAAAGTCATATGCCAAAACGTGTATTCGGCATCATGGCAATGGAAGAGTTTGCCATAGGTCCTATTTTTTTTAATTTGCAGCAGTCCTACTAAAAAAAAAGAAAAATAGTTTATCTGACACACCATTTAAAACAATTTGTAATATAAAGGAAATATAAACTTCCAATTAGTAACAAATTATTAAATAATAATACCAATAAAATGGTTTGACACAATTATTATCAGCCAGAAATTACTGGTAATAATTATTCTGATTATCTTTGACAGTTCTGATAGGATTAACAACACGTAAATACATTTCCAAAAAACAAAAATCACAGTTTAATTGATATGAAGAAGAAGCAGGGCTCCGATTTAATAATGACGGCATGATGTGTTTAATAATCACATAACAGACTGAACTTACTTTAAATGTACGTATTCCGTGTATAGGGTTAACTGCGTAACAGGTAGCCGTGTAAAACTATAGGCTTTTTATGCTTGCAACATAAACATAAACTTAAATATGACGTGAAATGGAATATTATTTGTTTGATACTATCACTGATCAAAGATAAATTTTAATTTAATTATATTTGCACATTTATAAAAATACAAATATAAATAAACCATTTTGTTCCTATTGTATTTTTTCAAAATTCAAAAGAAGAAAACAATAATTTACCACTCCTAGATTAAGAATTACAGTTACATGATACTACAGTCCAATCCCGTACTTCCTCGTAAATCCCGTAGCTCAGGTCCTGTTTATCTGAAATCTACCCTCCACCTCATGGAACTGCTGTGTTTGACAGATCACTTCTTACCCTAGCTGCCTTTCACTGGAACTCCATTTCCTCTAACATACGTCGTGTACCAACCCTTCTCTCGTTTAAAACCCTTCTATTTAACTACCTTCTGCTTCACCAACCTAATCCAATATTATAAAAGTACCGATAGTATGAGTATAACTACTAAACACATTAATTTATTGACTGAAAATATTTTTTTGTTTCGTAAACTACCTTTTTGTTTTGTTTTTTACGTATTTAGTCAGTTAGTTTTTTATTTATTTTTTATCTGTATTTTTTTAATCATTTATTTATTGTTATTTACAACTGTTTGACATATATACAACAAGTAAATTTACTGTAGGTGACATAGTGATTTGATACAAACATGTGGATGATAGAATGATAGACCCAATAATAGAACTCCAATAACATTCTAGAGGAAAAGATCTCGAGGCCATCTTCTTTTCAGACGCCTAGGAGGATTATTAGGTAATGAAGGAGAAGCCAGGCTAGAAATAGGTGGATTTGGGTGGTTGGGAAGTGTTCCATGGAAGGAATGGTATCTGGTTTTGGCCAAATCGGCAACATATGGGACATTGAGGTCTTGATGGATGACTTGATGTTGATGATGTGACAAAGTAAGGAGCATTAAGGATTTTACGAACGATTTTGGACTGTAAGGATTGGTTTCGGGAGAAATTTGATGGTTTAGTGGAGCCCCAAAGCTCAACTCATGTCCAGATAGGCCTTATAATAGTCATGTAGATCATTCTTTTGTAATGGATTTTATCTGTATTTAAAATTATTAATATGCAATTTTAATATAAGTTATAATAAAGTGCGGCTTGATTGTTTTTTGCCAATATATGTTATTGTAATATTAAAGTTATCTTATAATTTTTCTAAAGGGGCCTAGCCCAAGAATAATAAATTATTTTTAATTTCATTATTATCACGTATATTCCGTGCATTATACGTTTTATTTACGTAAAGGATCCAAAACATCCTTTTTATCTATCCCTACTTAAAAGGAAGCTCCTCAGATCTCGATTTCAACGGAGACCGGATCCTAACGTTTTCCTCTTTAATTAGGAATGTTTATTTTTTTTCTCACAATTGTTGTGGGAGTTCTCATAGCCGAGATAAGAGCCACGGTAAGGAGACTGCTGGGATAAGCTGGTCGATGTCCTCCGTATGCAAGTCATCCCGAACCGGAGCCTTCTCGTATCTTCGGAAAATATCGTTGATTCCTCTTGTGTCTTCTTAATACATTTTGCTTTATATGATTAATAACTTATTCTATGAAAAAATTATTCATTTCCGAAACAAGCCAAAGACAGTGCTACAAATAAGTAAGGATTCGTTTATCAGAAATATTTTACTGAATTAATATTTTTTTTTTTTAGTTATTACAATCTCAGCTACCTTAAGTTAAGGAAATATGATAGTCAGTCCAAAATGTTATTTTGAGTCTTTGTTTTATATATATATATATATAAATAAAAGCTGGTGCGGTGTGCGCATCACAACGTCCCATTACCAGAATAGTTTGAGTAAAAATTATGTATAGCTTAGTGAAAGTAAAAAGTGACTGTTTAAGCTAAGGTTACCAACCGACCGAGTAGTAAAACTGTCTGGGGTTCACATTTTAGAGGCAAAGAAAGGATACTTTGTTCGAGATGTACAAAGCCGTGTCTGAAGTAGGGGAGTGTCTTGTGTATCGGTCGACAAGTTAATGGTAGTCCTTTGCTTGTAGAAATATATAATTTGCCAAAACGAGATTCTATAGCTCAATCTATAACCGTAGTATCCCATCTCAAGGTGGACTCTGGTGGATTTTAATTAATTTAATTATACTTGTTATATCAATTATTCAAATTATACTACAATGGTAAGTTGAACTGACAAAGGAGAGATTGCCCCATTAAAACCAAAAAGGTATTTATGGTTTGGAAATTCCGTTTTGGCCACAAGCATTGAGTCCTCGTATATTGTATTTTTTTTGATAAACTTAACGAATACTAATCATAAAAGTTTTTTTATTAAATTATATAATATGTTTTGTAGCAGAAAACTAATTTCTTTTGCCCATCTTCATTATAGATAAACTAATTATTATTATTTAGGCTATATTAAAATCTTTTTTAGATGAACGTAAAAAACAATTCAACGCAAGATTTCAAAATAATGTTTTATGAATATACACTTGTATAATTCTTTTTCTCTTTTATCAATAAGCACTCGTTGGTTTAATTAAACAAGTTCATCAAATCGCAATAGTAGAATAAACAAACATTTATGCAATTAAAACATATCAATCAAACAGTTATTTTATTTTATTCTGATATCTTAGACTCGAAATAATTAGTTTCGTTAAGTTGCTTGATATTTCACATTTCCTTATTACTAAAACTGCATTATTACTTTTACGTAAATTTTACACATTAAAATTGCATTTATAATTTAAATGTATTCGATTTATTATAAGGTATCGGTACCTCGCAACTAAAAGACATTGTGTAACATTTCCCTAAATGTACAGGAGATCAGTTTTAACAGAATTTTCTCTCCCAATAATTTTATTCTTAGTATCTTTTTAAAATCATGTTAAGCCCTTTATAACTGATTTAGGTGATAGTAGCCTATACTTCTGGGTAAAGTTTAGGATATAGTCGTCTATACGACTAAAGGTAAAGTGGAGGAGATAGTCGGCTATACCTCTAAAGGAATATTCGTTTCTCTCAAGTCCCATTGGGTATCTAGTAGTTTGAAGAAATTTCCAGATTTTTCTGTCCAAAAACTTTCAGAAGAATAGGCAGTACGGTTTTTCTATTCCAAAATCAGTTACGCGTAAGCTTCTGACCGTTTTGGAACAAACCTATATGTGGATGATTACTTTCGGAATTCTTACTAAATGATTAAAAAAAAAAATGTTCTTGTGAACCGTTATTTACCAACATGTCCTATACTATTTGATTGTAAATATTTGATTTGTCCACAAGGTCCAAGAATAGAAACCGCTTCTTTCTGACCATCATCTGCCCAACTCTAAGCACTGGAACCATCTGACATATGGAACACAATAGGGTGACCCATTGTGTACATCTGTCCTCTTATCGTATATCATGTGTCATCAAGGTTACTGCTTTCTTTTGTGCTTATTGCATTTTGTAACGGTTGTAAAATAAGATTTTACGCCATTAGGTTACGCATTGACAATATTCATTATTTACTAAGAAGTTAGATTATTCCAATGCTAGAAGTTATTTTTTATAATTATTTATAGTTATTTTATATAATTATTTTATAACTAATATAATATATAACTAAACTGATGTTTACATTTATCGCCAAAAATCGTTATCAACGTTGTGTTTCTATCTCGGTTTCTAAAATTACAAGTTTTAAAAAGGATATACTAACTTCCATTAATATCTTTTTTTCCTTTACAACGTTTCGGCCCTCATGAAAATACACGGCGTTTTTTAAATATTGCTCTATTTAACTACCCTAAAGTCTCCTCTTCCCGTTTTAAGCAAATATTTCAAAAGTGATATAGGACCTCGCTCCCTCGGGGTTTTACTGGGGCGGGTCTGACCGGGAAGGATTGCCTTTTTTGTGCTATGATCTCCTCTTCTGAGATAGTGACGTGTCGTACATGGACCAACCTACTCGCTATAATTGTCTGTTTGAAAAGCGAGATAAGTAAGGCTACCACGAAGGGTGTAATTTGTATATATACACTGTATTATCATATATTTGTAATCGTAACTATATATCAATAAAGAGGATTTGAAAATAAATAAATAAAAAAAGGGTGGTAGAGGAGGGTTTCATGCCGTTTCTCAATTTCAGGTGGTTTTTAAATTCTACTCTATTTAAAGGCCTAAAGTCTCCTCTTCCCATTTTAAGCCAACATTTCTTTTATTGGCATAGGACTGTCGCTCCCTAGGTGATATGATCAATAATTAAAAATGTTAAGATAGCCTTTTTGTAATGTTCTGTAATTATACAATATTCTGTAATCAATGTAATATTTACAAAGAATATTGTATTTGATAATTTTGAAGCTGTAGCCTGATAGAACATTGAGGTAGAAGAAGGCGTGGCAAATTGGGAAAGTTAATTTACCAGCTTTAGTAAAAATGGCCAAATTAAAATATTTTTGATTATTTTTTGTTTACCAAGTACTGAACTATAATAGTATACAAAGAAACATTGAAATTTATTGCTTTCAAAGATATATATGATAGATTCGAATAAAACTACATGTTACCCGTATTTCCACACCTATGGTAAAGTGGGATTCTTTTATATTATTTTTTATTTATTTGTTGACATTAACAACTGTATTTACATAAAAATGCACCTAGGGAATTTGATGTTAGATTATAATGGTATGATGGAAACTTGTAGAGAAACTACCATTGGTAGCACTACAATAGGGGGTCCCGGGGCCATCTTCTTTTCAGGTGCCTCGGAGGATTGTCAGGAATGGAAGAGCAAGCAAGGTTAGAAACTAGTAAGTTTGAGTGGTTAGGGAGTTTATAATGGAAGGATTGATTTCCGTTTCGGACTAGATCGGTATTATTAGGAACATTATGATCTTTATGGATGATTTTATTTGTGACTGAGTAAGGAGCATTGAAGATTTTATAAATAAAGAAGGTTTAGTGGAGCCCAGATAATATTATAGTCGTGTAGATCAGTATTTTGTAATGGATTGGGGTTTATACTGTTTGTCTAGTAGGTGCTGTAATAGTCGAAATCGATGTACAGTTTCCTGTCTTTTCAGTCTTGTGTGAGAATTCCAAGTTAGTCGTTAGCCCAGATGTAGGAAAATTTTTAAGCAACTTGCCACTTAACACATAACCTTCTGATCGGATATTATTTATCACTTTCGCATAGCACACAAATGTTAATCGTATTGAAATCACTCCCAGCTCCCAACTTCCAAATGCAATACACCTTTTCCAGCCTTCTGTAGAGAAATCATTGAAATAAAAACATTTTTCGTCACATCCAAAACATCCTCATTTTACATTATTTAGAGTAGGAAGAGTTATACTTTGAACCTTTCTTGAATTTTAATGTTTCTTATTGATGAAAGTTAATCTCTTCATGATGCCCCAAAGTACTCTTTAAGGTTATGATAAGCCTAGATGAAGGTTCTCATGTGAAAATGGAATTCATGAACCGATTTGGAACTAATAAAATATATTATTCTGGATTTTATTTCCCAGGCTGTTATTTTTCTTTTTAGTGAAATCGTTGATGTAAATAACAAACTTCCTTTAGAATATTATAAATATTATATTTTTTTCTTGTACAACTTTTCGGGTTTCCTCAGCTTCAAGTACTAATATTCCACATTATTAAGTACATCTATTTCTTTTCAATGTTTTATATGGTTCCTTAATTGATATTTATAACGCAACGTTGTTTAAACTATGTTATTAAAAAATATATATTATATTTATAGCTAATTAAGCATTGGTACCAACGCGTTAATTGACAATTGTCATTGTCACATCATGTAAGCTTGAAAAGCAGTGAAACATTATAATTTAGCATAAAAATTTTAAAAAATGGCTGATATCTACTGATGTAGTTGGTTAAGTTTCAGGCAGACAGAAACCCTTTAACTATGATATATAGCTTTTTGTTGGAAGACAGTCCGGGTGGCGATCAATAAAGGTATCAAAACAGTAGAAGAAAACTATTGTTAACCAAGGTTTCGCCCCACTTTGGAGGGCTTCGTCAGAGCTGTCAGATTAAAACAAAGATGACAAGATGCCCTGTAAAGTGGGGCGAAAATAGTTAATAATAAATAGTTTTCTTTTACCATTTTGGTACCTTTATTGACCACAACCCGGACTATCTTAGTACAATATACTTCATACGGTAAACTATCTTGTTCCAATATTTTTTTTTTCTTTATAGATATTACAATCTGCTACACCGTTGTGGGCAATAGGTAATAGTGAAGAATGATCACATTCATACTAAAATAAAATAAAATAAGAATGAAAAATAAATAAATAAATGAAAGAAAAAAAAAGTACATAAAAATAAATAAAATATACAAACCGAGCAATAGAGAAAATGAACATAATCAATCTTCCAATATTAATTGTTTTATTTAGTGATAAGCAAAGCGTTTAATCGAGACTAGTTTTTGTTTGCTTTAATTGAGTTTTTATGCAGCGCTAATATTTCACTTAATTATTTTTACATGTCAAATTTTTAAAAATTTTAAAATTACATGTCAAATTTTTACATCAATTTCATTGCATAATAAATCAGTTTATTATAATTCTCCTTTTAATCCTTTCATCACTTTGACTTTACATTTTGTATATTAGTTGCCCTTTTGTACTGAACTCCAGTTCAATGTCCTATAGTCTGAGAATCTTAAGAAACAGATAGTTTTAACATCTTTTTGAAATAGTTTGGAAGTTACATGAAATGTGTTAATATTACGTTAACCTTTGCCACGCCGCCTGGGTCAGTTGCATAACTCATATCAAGAGTAGTTCATCTTATGCAAGTAACGTACACAACTTTCTTTGTTTTGTTTTTTTTTTTCTTTTAAATCATGATTGTCTTTATCCCGTTAGCATTATTTTATCATTAATTGATTTAGGAAATCCCCAGTTAAAAAAAATTAATTCTAAATTTTTTCCTTCTTAGATATGACAGATTTGATTGATTATCCTTTTTTATTATTATTACATTACATGATATTGTATTTATTATATTAAATAATTAATATTTTCAAAAACATTTTTTCTTGAAATTCTGGTTTAACCGCCAGGCTAGATATCGTCGTCGCCCGTCTTTACTCTAGCGGGGGCCATGAGAACTTAAAAATACTTGCGCTTTCCTATTCAAGAATGGGTCCTTGGTATTATTTTTTAAATAACTTAGGGTTATAAACAACATGATAGTAAATATCATTAATTTGCAAATAACCAAGCAGAAAAAGTAGCAAAGTATGAAGTTCTGAAAGCACTTCAACACTTACAAACTTACCCAACAATACGAACGAAACACGGTTATACTCGTAGCATACTGACAGACAGCAAAACTCTACTAGATTCATTAAAAAAATTTTAAAAATAATATACGGAAATGGAGGGAAACGATGACGAAGCCCGTATAGTTTATGAGAAAATAAATATCTCAACATTAAAAATTTATTTTTCATTCCGAAATTATTAAAAGATGGAAGATAAAATGGGACGTACTGACATAACAATTACTATCTTCTGCAAAGTGATAATTACACATTACCAACTGACAGTTAATGAATGAACATGGGTCTACTAAACACTACCTGAAAAGATTTGGAATTGCTACTAATGTGAATGCGACTAACAGACAGTAGGGGTATTCATGATGTGTTAAATGTAAAATGTTTTACCATATTAGGGGTATTCATGATCTATGTTAAAGCGTGTTAAATGGAAAAACTCGTGTTAAATCGAAAAAAATTGCCTTGTTTTGCCTTGGTAAAACGAAATAACATTTAACATGGCTGAGAGTCTGTTACTTGGTCAGTTAAATCGAGAATGACGTCACACAATAGACCAGTTGAGATCGCCGCCATATTAGTTGTTGTGACTTTCAATACAGTTGTCAATTAGCTCATCTTCATTCTCTTCTTCACAAGTTTGAAGATCAATAAGACACTCATAAGCTAAACTTTCACACAAATTCCACTTTTCACTGACTCTAGGCATGTTTTAATTAATTACTTAAATCAAAACTGAAGTAAACAATAACATGAGGGTCTGGAAGGAAGGTTATAAACATAAAGGCTTATACAACAAGTTGCTGAGAAAATCCGCTAGGGACTCTTATGCATTTAACGTTTAACATGACTACAAATAGGGCTGCTCACAATCCTATAGTTATAACATTTAACATGGTAAAACATATAACATTTAACACAACATCATGAATACCCCTAATAAATGTTATAAGTATAGCATTGTGAGCAGTCATGTTAAATGCATAAGAGTTCCTTGCGGAGTTTCTGAGCAACTTGTTTTATAACCTTTCTTTCCAAAACTTCATGTTATTGTTTACTTCTAAGTTTTGCTTAAAGTAATTTATCACAACATTGAGTGAAAAGTGAAACTTAAGTTTGGCTACTAAGAGTCTTATTGATCTTCTAACGTGTGAGGAAGAGAATCAAGATGAACTAATTGACAACTGTCATTACACTATTATTATTGTCATCCATTGCTTTATTAGTATTAAACAGTCTAAACAATACTAACACAATTAAAACACGAACTACGAGCAACCCAACACAACAAACAAAATGATGACGAGCTCAGCTGGCCTGTTGTTTGACGTCATTCTCCATTTAGCAGACCTAGTAACAGACTCTCAATCATGCTATATGTTATATCGTTTTAACTTGGTAAAAGAAGGAAATATTTCTCCATTTAACATAATATTTTCCATTTAACACGCTTTAACATGTTAAACTAAAGATAACGAATACCCCTAGTTCAGGACTTCAGAACCTACTTTACGACTGTAGACGGCTTATACCGTTCATAGCCAAGCTAATAAGACAAACAGCCATAGATTCTATCCTGGCCTGTACCTTTGCACACTTTTTATTTAAAGTACAAAAATGAACTTATATCACCTTGGCATAAAGGCGGCATTGGTCGTCACCAAGCCAAAGTGGCGTATTTGAAAAATAGAGAATTGAGTTTAAAATCTTATTTCAGATTTAGTGTTTCTGTACACATCTCATGAGTTACAGATATGGCCCGAAATAGATATAGCTCTTTTCATTCCAAAATCCTCACCCATCCAAACCCATTAGTTCTTAATCTCTCGTACTTAACAATCCCTTATAATTCTCCGAAGCGTCTGAAAAGAAGATGGCCACGGGATCTTCTAATTTAATGCAATGATTGAAATACCACCATTGGTGGTTCCTTCTCAAGGTTATCGTGTGTTCTGAAACATTTGTCACATGTACTTCTGGTATTTGTTTTTTATACAGTTGTCAATTTGAATAAATAAATAAAAATTCTGTTACTTTCTAATTTTGAAATTCAGTTGATATTTTGTATGTTTAATTAGTGACGTTACATATTCTGTTAGCTCTTTTTGTCAATGTGAGGAGAATAGAAAATCACTTTTAAATGCAATAAAGCGATGGTATATATTCCTACGCAGTTCCTTTCCTACTTCTTCACCTTGTGACACTTTTTTAGGTAAGGTCGTGTCATACTGTTTTTTTATATCTGTGGCTTAGAGCGATTACAAAAAACATCTTATTCCAGATCTAAAAAAAAAAAATTGGGAATTGAAGATTTCCAGAAACGATAAATAGTTACAGCTTTCTGAGAACTTAGTTTGTTTTTGTGTGTTGAAGTTATATGTGTTAAAGTTATAATAAGTTACATGTTAAATCTTCCACAGATAAGTTTACATGAAAGAACTAGAAACCTCTAAAATTAGGTTGTGTTTTGTTTTTTCTTTACAGAAACCTATCACCATTAAGGGAATCGTTATTAAAAGTAATATAGTAAAATATTCCAAGAAAGAAAAAATATGATTACATAATTTGGGAATTAAAATTCCAAAATTTGTCTAAAACATTATTTAATACTTTCCATAACCAACATCCATAACAATTTTAATAAATATGTAATGAATCAAGATAGTAGAAGAACTATTAGGGACGTTTTTTGTTTTATTAGTCCCTCCATGTTCCTTTTAATATGCCACTTATCTTCATCTACCTTTCGTATTTAATCTCTTGAAGTACGGGGGTGGGGTTGGTTCTTTTAATGGGATCATATGGTATAAACTCTGGAGGAGGGAGATGAATGGTTAATGGAACGCGTCATTACAAAAAAAAAAAAGAAAAAGCCTATGGGTAATTTCCGGTGGTCTTGTCTGATTGTTAATTGGGGCAATTAGTTGTTTTCGGCCATGATGGTTATTAAAGTTTCTACCTATTTAATTTATGGTGCGCTCATCGTAATCCTATTATTCCGTGTGTTTACCAATTATGTAATTTTTTAATTACTAAAATTATTTTTTATTCCAAAATTGTATCCAATTCTAGAAATGGTATATGACGATAAACACCAGTTTAATTAACCCTGGTTAGCAATTATGAGCTAAATACTTCCCAATCTGAGGGCAATGGATACTTAACTACTTCTGAGATCTGCCTTGAAGAGGCCTGCCAGATGTCGGTACTTCATGGGCTGCTACCTGCGTCCCTCGAGAGAATCGCTTTAGCTATGGCTCCAGGATGGCGGCCAATTCCACTCAACAATCCATATTTGAGAGCTTGAAACCTGTAACCAGGTATCAGCTCAAGTTGGCCTTTATATGGAGATGCTGATCAAACCTTTGATACTTGAATATATTCAGGTTACATTTGATCTCTACCTTGGTTAATATACCAAAATGAAATATACCAGCGGCTATTAAAAAAAATATCTGGAGATAGCCAAGCTTATAGTTACAAAACAAATGTTGAAACCTTCTATAAGGTAGTGTCAAATTTTCTTACATTTATTTTAGAATGAATGGAAATATTTCTCCTTTCGATTCAAAGAGAACTTATTTTTTTTTTTATTTTCACTTACCAATTTACGGAATATATAATAAGGGGACGGATAGCGATCGTATAAATTTTCTAATTCCTGTTTTCGACGGAATTGAACGTTTCGAGGTCTTTGAGGACACTTCATTTATTAAAAACGTATATATGTGTATAAGGATAATCTTGTAATATAGTATGATATCTAACCTTTATCAATAATTCTATTTTGTCCATTCCGATTTCCTGGTGTTGTCTGATTGTGTCTTACTTTAAAAAAAAAAAAGAGTTGCCTCTAGGATAATTTATTTAATAAGACGTTGCGATAAGACATTAGACTGAGAGTCGTGAAGAGAGAAATGTTTTGGGAAGATTTTGCTGTTACGATCTCCTTTCTCCTTTCGCTATGGACAATTCGAACTGGATCGAAAGCTCCTCACGGAGTGTCAACGGACAAGTAGAGTGTCCTGTCTTTCTAGGGTGATGAGAAATAAAATCTTCTGCGAAAAGAATAACAGCTTGTAGAAAGTATATTCTACTCCAAAATGACTAAAAATATTATTATTTTGATTAAATTCCGATAATTGCCTATCATTTTAGACAATTATTCTATCATGTTCATCCTTGATGCTTGTGTTGTGTCTTTTTGTCTTAACTCTTAATTTTTTTTTCACACTACTCTACCTAAATACTCTTTTAGAGTTTTACTTTATTTTATAATTAATCGTTTTTCCTTTATAAAGGCGTAGACCTTCATTCTTGTAGTACGAATTTATTTATTATCTTTATTTAAATAAAAAAATAAAAGTAATGCATGTCTGAATTAATATAATAAAAATATTTGATATAATCTCAAATAATACATTTTATAAGAGGTATTCCATAAGTAAAATCACCATTTCGGAAAAATGTCGTTACTATGTCTGAATAAGGAGAAACAAAAATATTTGTATATAAACTGTAAGGGAACTAGCTCAAAACAACCTCTTGCTACTAAAATATAGTTCCCTACACTTGTGTATTGTGCAGGCCCACCATTAGGGAGGGGCTGATGGGTCGAAATCCCCCGGGCCTGATAAGAGTTGACTGATATAGCATTACTTACTTTCGAAGGAAGATAGCCCAGGTGGTGGTCAATAAAGGTATCAAAATAGTTTAAAAAAAAAAAACACTTATTGTTAACCAACGTTTCACCCCACTTTGCAGGACTTCGTCGACAGCAGTCGTCAGCAGAACTTTATTCTTATCAGCCCTGCAAAGTGGGGCGAAACTTTGTGGTTAACAATAAATAGTTTTTTGTTACTGTTATGGTATCTTTATTAACCGTCACCCGGACTATCTTCCTACAATTTACTCAGTTTCACTATACCCAGACAGTGTAGCCTGTATAAAAGTAATATACTGTTTTCATTAAAAACTTTTATTCATATATTAATATTATTCATCACAATAAAACATAAATGAAATATATATTGAGAGGAAGCCCACAGTTCATTTCGCCCAAGGTTCGAATCACTGACGTGGTCACTGTTTTCTGATTTGTGTGTTCGTAGTAAACAATGCTACTTACCTCTTAGAAACATTTGAACAATTCGATATACATTTATATATTCTCTCGACTCAACAGGTAACTAAAATTTAGTTGGGCTATAATTATCTGGACTAACAATTATTTACATCGTAAGTGGCTTGAAGAGAATCTTCGAAACTAAATTTCGAGTCACTTATTACCACCTCTATATTCGTAATATTATACCTCTAAATATATATTTGTGAATAAAAGTTGGAGAGTGAGAAGAGAAAAAATGCAAAAGTTGTTTGCCAAAATTGTTGGCTCTTTCTTTTTGTCCAGGATCCTAACAGGCAATCATTAAGCTTTTTTTTCTGACTGAAATACATTCAAACTTTTTGTATTTAACTAGCATTAGAGAAGGGGGCCGATGGGAATCCTTGAAGAACAATAGCAAGTAGCCATTATCCAATTGGAGAGGATCGCATCGACAAACGTTTTAACAGGCTGAGCTCTCTGTGGTGGCCGCTAATGATCTAATTCGCCGCGGTAAATTGCACTAGACCCTCAGTGTCCCAATGGGGCTCTGTAATGTTCTTCCGGGGTCTGGGGTGCCCTCTTGATGCTATCCCATCTTATCTTCTTATAATGGATTTTATATGTTATAATGATAGTCTTTAGGGAACCTCCAAGCCAGATCGTAGGAAATATCATCGGGTTAGAGGTAGTAGTCATTAAGTGGTATTTTTGCTATTTAACTGTGATTGGAACAAAGAAATCTGTATTTGTAAAAAAATGTTAAAAAAAAAAATATTATTAGAGCCTGGTATAATGTTTAATAGTCAAGGAATAGTATGTTGGATTTTATTTAAAACTAATTTGCTGTGCTGAGTTTGTATTCGGTAAGCTTATTAATCAGATCCAATTTAGTATTTCTCCTTTTTTATTCCATAGAAAATTAAATGTAATATAAATTTTTACTAACGAAATATTAATGGCTACTAATTCATAATAGTAATGAATGCCAATTAAGTGTTAATTGTTATAAAGAAATTAGAAAATCTAAAATTATTTCTCATTTTTTATTCGGAGCATCTTTATAACTACCTACAACACTAAAAAACTTCATCGTAAATTATTTAAAATATAATGTAATATGTAATATAATAAAGATAAATATTTCTCCAGATAAATTTTGTTTCCAAATAACAAAAAAATTTGTAAATGAATTTTTGCAATCATGGACACTACTGCTCCTAGGAAGCTAAACCTTATCAATTACTACGTTACAATACATTCAGCTAACTTTAATTTAGGTGCTAATAGGTTTCTTTGCATCTGATAGTTCCTGAGATATAATTTTCAATTATAATTAATTTTTGTTTTTTGGTTCGAGATATCAACATTTTTGAATGTTAATTGATGTGACTTACTCATTCTGTTATTCTATAACTGAAAACTAATTGACAGCTGCGTGTCTTGGAAAAACATGTTGCAGTGTTTCGGGAAATTTGGACGTAAACACCTGTACTCCGGCTCTTATTTTAAGTTTTTTAGTGTTTGAGGTTGAAGGTGGTTTCAAAGACATGGAGCTTCGAATGAAAAATTCATTTTGTTTTTTTTAAGATTTGAAACAGCCATTTTTAATTCCCCTTAACTATGGTTGGCGGAGTCATAACTTTGACCTGTATACGGTGTTCATTAAAGAAATCAGATTTGGGATAAAATAACTTCTTCTCTCCCCAATCCGCCCCCACCTAGACTCTTGTACTTTAAGCTTAATAAA
The DNA here is from genome assembly GCF_000696795.3 of Halyomorpha halys. Lineage (NCBI taxonomy): Eukaryota > Metazoa > Arthropoda > Insecta > Hemiptera > Pentatomidae > Halyomorpha > Halyomorpha halys. Next base: position 924,330 of record NW_027111171.1, on the reverse strand, counting down.
ATGGGCAGTAGTATTGTGTATTGATAAATTTATGAGTATTTAATAGTTAATAAATCATACTACATTGTGATTCCTTGTGCAAACTTATTTCTGAAATCAAATTACATACTTTCCCCATTTCCCCCTTAATATTATATTACATTATAATACTATAATTTGGGCGTGATTTTGACCAAATCACCTCCTTGCACGACCATTGGTCTAGTAATAGCATTCCCTCACCCCTAAAACTTCATGAGTTGTAGCGGTTCAGATTTATTTTTAATAATATTATAATATAAATGAAATTATAATTTATAAATAATAATTAAATATTTTAATATCAGAAGAAAACAATATGCTCAGAAATAAGAAATACACAAACTAAAGAGCATTTCTGCCTACAGGTGGTGGGGGAAGGGGTTAAGCAGCCCTACGGCTTTTACGGCACACTGTGCTTTATCCAGTTTTTTTTTTTAATTGATGATTGAAATAGAATCTCTGAATGTGAAAAACTAAACAAAAACATAAAGCGTTATTTTTTTGGATAGGCACATGTTACAGTGAATATTGTGTTAGAGGATAGTCGGTTCTTGGAGATACAGAACTGACCTGGGGGCTTTCAAGAAAAAATAGTAAATTACCGAGCGGTACCTGAACAGGTCATATACCTTGGCATTGTGCAGGACACATTCCTAGCTAACGGTTGGGTCTCAGTTGTGTTGGTATCTTGACCCATTGGTGTCTTCCTCGGCCAATCAACTGCCTCCTTCGTATTCTTTCCTAGCAGCGATTTAGAAGGAATAGGAGCATGCTTGAAGTTGATACAACTGTTTCAATTATTATTAAGGTTAGAGGGTTTGATAATAAAAGTTAATTTATTATTGAAAATAATCATTATGCCAAATGTATATTTTAACTGCGTTTAGTTAGTAAAATAATAAATATTCTTGAAAAATAACTGTTGACAGCTTTGCCTCTTACTTCTTAAACATTTATATTTTCATTAAAATATACACCTCACCAAAAATATATATACATATACATTTTAGTGCACTGCGTAGAATAATTGACTTAGGTGACAAAGTCATTCAGTTTAAACGTAAACTATTATTAGAATTATTCTAACAAATCAGTTTCTATGTCACTCTTTTGATTAATTTTTATTCCTTGTTTTTATTTTATATTGGAATCTTATGTTTATATTTGTTTTCAGGTTTAACGAATTGAATGGAGAGGTAGTACTGGACTGCACAAGCATTGAGCCGGCATGACTTCACTCCTATAAGAATCTTATTAAATCTGAAACCAATTTTGAGATTGCACGGGTAAGTGTTAATAACGTAATGTTTATTTCTAAGTTAATTATTTACTATTTCTTAAAAATTATTCTATAATGTGAAAGTTTGGTGAACAAAGAAAGTTACAAATGTCGGTTTCCACACGCTATAAAAAGATTTAATTATTGAATCTAAAGTTTGGGAAAATACATTAACTAATTAAAACTCGGAAAGCACAAAAAAAAAAAAACTGTAGGAAGTTTAAAACAATGCAAACTGAAAACAGAAGTGTGTACGCAGCACAAGTGCCCTTTGCTCAAACCGCGCAAAAACCGACAAGCTACAGTTCGCCGGCAAATTCAGGCCAACTTATACCAGCCAATCCAAATACCTTATCTACACGCTTGTGCAAATGCGAATTTATCATTATTTGGCAAACGTATAGGGGCACCTTCATATTTAAAATATCACTTCGTGGCTTGTTGTAGCTTAACCTTAAAAAAGAAAATTAACAAATCTTTCTTCTTCAGTTACCAAATTATTGCTTAAGTAATATACTTAATTAATGATTTGATAAAGTCAGTAAAACATTTAAGTTGTTAAACATAATTACTGACATGTGCTCATTTAGATAACAACCAGGGAGGTCGCCACAAAAGAGTGGAGGGGTGTATGCTTGTTATCCAATAATTTGAAAACCACAAAAAATGTGAAATTTGAGGACTTAGTTCGAAAATTGTGTTAAAAAATTATTCAAAAAGTTTATCATACTCAAAATAGTTTAAAAACACTATTTAGAGAGATCAGTTTTTTAAAATGTCAAAGGGAAATATACCTGAAACCCGCCCTGTATTTTGGGTCTGATTCATTGGGAAATTTTCTCTCCCCATTAAGTTGCAGTAACTTTCCTGTTTCCGATACTTCTAATTAAATCTTTACGTCCTATGAAGTTCTTTAACCTCATAAATGGAAGTACTTCAGAAGATGTAGGTTGTTACAAAAGTTATTTGTAATTGTGAGTCCACCAGAATAAAAAAAGTTTATTTATCCTTGTTGCTGCAGCGATAGAATAAAGATTGAATATATTTTCATATGTTAAACAAAATAAAAACTACTCCTTAGAATAGAAAAAATATTAAAGTAATGTGTAAAAAGTTTTACTCTTTTTTATTTTAATATATGTGGGGGTGCGCGGCATATCACGCACAACTTTTACTTTCCATCCTTCTGACACCGCCATGTTTTGAGTAGATGGTGGACTTTTGTTGAAGTTATGGCTATTTTTGAGCTATTAATAAAAGATCTAATGACCAAGGAAATCGAAATTATAAAGAAAACATTTTTATTTTTCTGTTTCAAATTCGTATTTTACGGTTTCTGGAATAACAAATATAAATTTTGTTTCTGCCAAGAATGTATCAATTGAACAAAAGGTAGCAAATAGGTAATGCGTTCGGAAAATAATGGTCGATCTCAGCTTTTCTCGTTCCAATCCAATTTCTATTTTTCATTTTTTTCTCCTATAGTTAGTCATAAAATTCTTTTATATTTTAAATTTATCCGTTGCTTATTATTATAAACAATGAGAACTGTTCATTTTTTTCAAGTAAAGAAAATTTACTGTACTTTAAAGCAATTTTTTTAAAAATCGTCATTTAAGCCCTGCCAGAATATTTTAATGAGGAAAACACCTAATTGATATGAAAGACTATTTAAGTGTACATTGACATGCCGAGTTTAATCAAAATCGTTTAAGCAATTTTCATGAAAATCAAAGAATGTGAAAAATCGATTCTATAAAGTGGCACATCGTGTCATTCGATTTTATCCAAAGAGTTTTTGTCACACCTTTTTTTTTGTTATATACCCATCTTGAATATCTAAATTCGGTTTCGTATGACTTTCTGTTTTTGTGCTTGGCTGTCCACTCACACAAACAGAGATTATTTAGTGAGGCTTTGTTATTTGGAGTCAACGGAACCAATGCGTCAAAATGTGTATTTCTGTCAAAAACTAAGATTAAAAATTTTTCACGATCGCAATTCTTTAATACTATCCTTACTATATATTCCATAACCGTAAGTAAGCTGTTGAAAAAAAAATTATAGAACTGTAGTTTTGAATAAATATGTGAAAAATTCAAAGCATCTCAAAGGTTTTCTAGGTAGAGGTTAAGGTTGTATAGGACACACACACAAAAAAGAAGGGAACGCTTTTTCGGGGGTAAACTAAGGACTTTTGTAAGATGCCTCTTGAATGCGCTTTTCTTCTTTTAATGTTTAGAATTTACTTCCATTCTATTCAAATCTACCAAGATTTTTTTCTTAAATATTCTATAATCACTTTTCATTAAATTACAAAAATCTAAATATTTATCTGTGAGATTTACATCATTAAATCGATATTTTTAGTGTTTTTTATCATATAATTTTTAAATTAATTGATGAACCATATGGAATAAAACATATATTTAGCAATTGCTCTTTTGTAGCTGAATAAAATATTAGAATAAGTTTATTTTTTCTTGTAATTATTCGGTTTTCCAGGTAGCGATTGCTTAAAATATAGAGTGAACAAACCGTAGCTATTCAAACAATATTAAGTGATTGCTTGATAAAAATCAAGTCAGCCTAGGGGCAAACTTAGTTGGAGTATTGCAGTCGAAATGGCCAAGTATATTATCTATGTGCTCTTGAAGAAGATAATCTTGTAAAACCAATGCGGAATATTATTCAAGAAGCAGTTAGGATTCATTTTTCCATCTACAGGCGAAGAGATGGTTGAAGTCTGATTTTTTTCGGTAAAAATATTTCAATTTACTTACAGATGTTGGTGTTCTCCATTTTACTCGTATTTTCTACGAACTCATATCAGAGACGGATATGATTCAAGAATTTTGAGAAGCGCGTTTAAAGATAGATGTGTTATCGAATGACGATGGTTCTGTCTCTTTTCTTTGAGATTATAGTTCTGGAGGCTCACTATGACTAACCTCTTTTAACTAACCTGAAGGAAAACTACTAGTAAAGATTAACACCATAAACGCGATGGAAAGGGTTATTATAGACCGAGATATCTGGCAGCTAAATCAATGACTTTTAAGTGGTTTTAGATGATCATCAGATAGGAGATCGTAAAACTCCAGGGTACATAACAGCAAGTTAATGATGGATTATTTAACCCGAATAAAGTTTTAGAAAAATAAAAAAAATCCTTCTTTACTAGTTTAAAAAAAAGAGGGAGAGAAAGAAAGAGGGAGGAGAAGAATCTACTGTCAACTAACGAATATTCCACCTTATTAAAAATAAATGACAGATTTAAAAAAACAGAATTTATTTTAATTTTATTTTTTGTTTGGTTCTTTGCTTAAAACAAGATGTTCTAAGCTAAAAAGCTTGTTAAAAATTAATCATTCAATCAATTTTAGATTAAATAGATTGATTGATTTTTTACCAATGTCTAATGTCCTTACATTTAATTAATTAATTAGTAATTAATTTGCATGCATTTAGGAGGCAAATAATACTTTTTTACGTTAATTTTTTTTTTTATGACAGATGGATGAATGGCGAAACTTAGTTACTCAACAACTAACTGTACTGCTATTACTAAATCCATTATCGACAAGGTATCTGGAGATTTTTTATATATCCTTTTGAGAAGACATGTATACAAAGTCCAAAAGTTGTTATAAAATAATATCTTCATATAATTTGTCTGACTGCCATGATTCCTCCCGCTGATGAAGTCAAGTCTTGAGACCATATTTGGTTCCCTCCCATTTTTTACCAACATGTATCCTCTTGAACCGCCGCGGATTGTCCTTACTTAAGATAACAATATAATTATGGTACACCACTTATGATGGTCCTTGATCGCCTAACGATGAGTTGCTGAGATTGCTAGAGATAGATTGGACGTTGCAGAAGCAGGAGCTAATTAAACTAACAATAAGCGGGACGATATAAGCAGGATCGATCACTATCGAACCGTTACAAACTGATGGAGCGCATGGAGGTAGGAGAGCTGAGGATGGGAACTGCCCGCCCTAATGACAGGCTCCATCCAATCCTATATAATTATGTCGCCATCCGGGGGTGGGTGGAGGAGGGTTCGATGTCTGCCTGGGGTAGTCTTCTGTGATACCTGTCTCTAGTAAATGAGAATCCCTCTGCACCCAATGAACAACCAAATCAAATATTTCGTGAAATTTATTTACAATATACACAAGTTCTACGTAGTCATTTACTTATTTCTCCATCACCCCCTGCGTTTTGGGAAATTGGGAGATTTACGAGAGATTGCGGAAGTAGGATACGCAATTAGGCGCAACAATCCTCTTCTGCGAGTGAAATGTGCAAATGAGCTGTGGACACAGTATAGTTATCTAAGTATTGTGTAGTTGTCTGGCCATTACAGTTTCACTGAATCATATTCCATATATATTCGAAGAACGTGTGAATAAATTGTGAATCCTTCCAAGATCTAAAGAATTTTAATTTTTTTTTTGTCGAGTACTCGTCAGAACGTACGCTATATTGATAGCAACCTGGCAGATCATCATATTTAATTGATATTCTATTTGTTTAAGAACTACAATTATTAAATAATAACCTGGCCTTAAATAAGTCATTTTACCTACCCCATTACCTAAACCTATTCCCACCCCCGTATCACCATTGAGGCAGATTTCCATATTTAAATTTAAAAAATTTGCTTATATCGAATAGAGTTATAGTGGGTGGCCGGTGTGGAAACAAATGATTTTAAATTAAGATGAGGCACTCCACCAGTACAACGGGAGGAAGTGGCGATTTCATCATAATGTCTCTCGATATAAGTGAATATTTTCTGTATGTATCTATTTACGCTAAATGCGCCGGGCACTCGTTGAGCACTCACCCCTCCCACCATATGTTTGATAAGATCAGTTAGGGGGTAAACAAAAAATAAAAAAATGAACATACTCTAGCATTTAATCAACACCCAGTTAATGTTCTGTAGTTTTCCTCCTCATTTTTTTTTTTTAGAAGACGAAGATTACAGCAAATAGCGATAAAAAGTAAAACATGGTTATTTTTTTACAGTGTTACTGTAAAACTAATTAAAGAATTGAACACTTTAAACGAATGAATGATTTTACTGCGTTGATTTCGTTACTAATTAAGTAGTTTTGACTAGTACCTGTGAAATATGTCGTTTAATAATATTATAATATTTAGCATTTCTAATAGAAATATCAATTCAACTTAGTTAATTATATTAACATCTGAGCCTTCCTTTGATTTGATTAAATGAATATTATGTGTGTTTAGTACCAGTATAATTGATGTATAACAGGGAATATCAGCGGTATTAACTCTTCTGTATTCAAATTCCGTAATTATATATTTTACTATATAATGCTTATATGTTTCTGATTCCAAATCAGGAATTAAATATCGAGTTTTTTTTCCCGTAAAGATTACAAATAAATCGTAGAATTGGGTGTTGCCTACTTTGTACGTTAAGACTTGAAGAATGGCTTATGTTTGTCAAAATTAAGGCGGAAAAAAAACCGGTGAATTTCAGTTGGATTCTGGTGATTCTTTTGCTTTTCTTCTCTTGCTATAGTAAAACGCTTTAACCGCCGTGAGAACTCTACAGAAGAACAGGTAGGAGCTGTTCTTAAGACGTTTATCACAAGGACAATAGTACTTTAAGACGAATTCTTTTCTGGACCATTGCTCCAGAGGCAGAAAGGATAGAACAGGTAGCCGCCATTGTAGGTGAGCTACCTGCAGTTCTATAGCCAGTAGCTTGAGGATGATGAAAAGAAGAGTTTCCACTATCGGCGTCATCATGACCTGGCATCGTAGCCTGTGGGGTCGTTTAACCTCTGGGAAAACATCAACATCTAGTCAGTTCTCTGTACATTTTGCCCTCACGAACCTCTAAAAGGAAAATATATATTAAAAAAAACACAGTTATCGAGTAACAACTATAACTCCAGATACCTTTCTTGATTAAAAAACTACATAGATTTGAAAAAACGTTTAGTAATAATAGTGAATAGTGAAAACGAATGCAAGAATAGTGATTTATTTCTTACAATTATGTAAACTGTCTCTCTGAGTAAATAACCAGTATTTAAAAATAATTCTATCTTTAAGCAAGCGGAAAGAGATAACTTTTATAGGCCTCTGAAAGATAAAATATTAATCCAGAAGCAATCTGTTATAATATATTAATATATATAACTACTTGTTTGCACTGTCCAAGTATACATTGGTGAATCATCGCAATCTTTGCACAAAATAATGTATCAACTTGAATAAGATTGCAAGAATATAAACAGGAAAGAGGCTGACGGTATTAGCACAGCACTCGAAAATATTGAACATGTCTTTGATTTTGATAACGTTCGAGTGATTAAGAAAGAGAGGAATGGCTGAAAGAGAATGATACTTGAGTTGCCCATTATTAATTATGAGATTGAAAAAGAGATTTGGATTCAATTTACTCCGTTAGAAAAGTTTTAAAAATTAGATAAATAGTATAACTTCACCTCTATTAGTAATGCCCGTAATGGCATTAGCAAACAAGCCAGTAGAGCTGATACGAAATATTATAAAATTAAGTCAATAAATTTTAGAAAAGCATATACTTTGAAAGTATATAAAGAAAGTTAAATTCTTTTATTGACTTAACACTTAATTTAATTATCTTAATATGATAAAAAAGGACCATTACCAATATACCTAAATAAAAAATAAATAAATGAAGTGAAAAAGATAAAAATATCTTGATAAAAAAATAAAAGCAAATCCTCCTCCTCTATATTAAATATTAAATAACATAAATAAAAAAAAAACATAATTTTTGATAATTTATTAAATCTAATAAATTATATCTATAAACAAAAATAATCGTATATGATATAATTATTATCATTCTTACTTCATCAGAAATAACCTGGGCAATGGACCAAGTCTATCCAAAAGATCATAATTAGAATTTGATGATCAACCTGAAAGCATGTTAACATAAACGAACTATAAAAAACAAGATGCTATAATCAAAATTATAAATATTATATACAAAATGAAATAATAATCACAAAGAAAAAGATAAGAATCAACTTATATTGAATAAAACAGTTTTATGAATAACTAATATGTCACTTGTTGATAGGAAAGCAAATTTTGATCTATCTCGGTCAACGCTTAGAGATTTAATATGCAACGTAAACATACAACTAATCATTTTGAAATGTAGAATATAGCGTTGTTAAACTATTTATTTTTTATTCAACCTCCCCCTAAGGGCCATTGGTGGACCAAATCTTAATATATTGTTAAAGTGACAACGTTTTTTAGTACGTCATCCCGAAATGTTTTCCTGAAAATAACGTAAAGAATATACCCCCTTTTTTTAGTGGATTTATATAATATTAAGATTATTTTGTACATTATATAGTAGATTTATATCAAGTGTTCACCATTAGCATATTGCATTATAGTGTTTGTAGTAAACGAAGGCGTAAAAAATAGCTTTAGCCCAATATAGCTTTATAGAACATATGTATACAAAATTAAATCACCTTCTTGTTCAATCGTTGGTCTACTTCCTTACAAAAGAGGTATTCATGATCTTTAGTTTAACATATTAAAGCGTGTTAAATGGAAAAACTCATGTTAAAAGGAGAAATAATTCCTTCTTTTAGCACGTTAAAACGATATAACATATAACATGGTTGAAAGTCTGTTAAATGGAGAATGACGTCACGCAACAGACCAGCTGTGCTCGTCAACATTTTATTGTTGTGTTAGGTTACTTGCTCGTAGTTTTTGTTAGTATTGTTTTGGATTTTTTTATAACTAATAAAGCAATGGATGACATTAATAATAAAGTAATGACAGTTGATAATTAGCTCATCTTGATTCTCTTCCTCACCTTTAGAGGATCAACAAGGCAGTGGCCAAACGCTCACACAACTTCGACATTCCGCTCACTTTAGGCATGCTGTAATCAAAACTTAGAAGTAAGCAATAACAAGAAGTTTTGGAAAGAAAGGTTTTTAAACGAGTTGCTCAGAAAATCCGCTAGGAGCTCTTATGCATTTAATATGACTTTAAATAGAGCTGCTCATAATCCTATATTTATAACATTTAACATTTAACACAACATCATGAATACCCCTAAAGTGCTCCACCACTGACAAAAATATTTTTGTGTGTGGTGTTTTTTTAGGATCGGTGGAAATCGTAAGGCTCGGTGGGATTTTTACTCACTAAAAAAATCTTTCTACACCTGTTCTTTCCTCTTCACAGGACAGCCTTTAGGCATTTATGTGCGTGTTTGCATATTTATGTAAAATAATCTTGTAATAAATAGCTAAATAGTGAAGGATCTCGAACAAAAAATAGATAAAAAGGAATAAGATAATGCTGCTGAAAAGCGTCAAAAGGCTGTAGAAAGGAAAATAAAATATCGAACCAATGTGGCAGGTGAATTCATTTGACATGTTTCCTTATGGGGATCTAAAACTTTTAGACCATCGGATAATAGACTTAGAACCTTAATAGTATATATTAATACATTACTTTTAAATTAGATATTATAAATGTAATCGATTATTATACCAAGGGACGAAATGCGCTTCTCCACCACGACCCATTTGGATTGGATATAAATGTAAGTTCCTGTAGTCTGAATATTGTATGAATATGTAGAATCCCCTATCCTGGAATCTTAGATAGTTAGTATCTTTAATTCAGAACTGTTCTTGTATCTTTTAGCATCGCAGAAAAAGGCAAATGACGTTTGAAATTCACACAATTATGCACTCAAAAGTGTCTTCTGTTACTTGTATTATTATCTGTAGAGTGTTGGACGTTATCGTTCAACAGTAGAGAAAATATATCGTTTAAGTAATTTTGCATGCTATCACTTGTCTGGAAAGTAAAATTAGGACTTGGTATGAGGTAGCGATCTGTAAAACTTTCCACGAGTGTAAGAAAATTGGCCCCGTTTCTATATTATTGGAAAGTTATATTTTTTGAGAGATATTTTCATAGGCTAATCTTCTTCAATGTTTTTATATCTTTTCCTTCTCTATTCTTCGTAATATTACCTGTCCTTATGAGTGAATTTTAATTTATTTATCCTTCAATCGCAAGATCAGGAATGTAATAGGAATATTGGCTATGGCAATTTTTAAATATATAAACATTGACAGAAATAAGATTTAAGCTAAATTTTGAGATTTATGTGTTATGCGATTTGTCTTTCTTGCCTTATAGATGTCTATCTGTGTAATATGTTAACCATCTGATTGTTGTTTGTGTATATATTTAAAAATTATTGGGAACAAATGAGCACAGTGTATTAAACTAAAACAAACCAACATCTACGTTCCTCCATTTCACCCCTATTCAGTTGTGGTACAAACCTGTTAGTCATGTAACAGTAATGTATAACTCACTGTAATAGACAATGTAAGTAATGTTTATAGCCATTAATGTTAAATTATACTCTGTATATTGTAGTTTAATAATAATTAGTTATGAAAATTTTTTGTTTTAAAAAACCTTTTTTTATATATATATATATATTATGGAATGTCGCCTCAATATATAGCTATCTTACTGACTGATCTTCAACATCCACAAAAATATATATGTATTAAATCTATATGTTTTTCTTCCTGCCACATTTGGGCACCTCCAACTCTCCCTTTAGATATAATAATATTATATTTTATTTATTCTGGGATTGATCCCTTTGAATAATATACAGGTGTCAATATCAGGCCTTAAAGCTTTAGAGTAAAATACAAAACGTCATAGAATATATAGGTTTTTTTTTTAAGCCCGATAGAACTTGAAATTGTAAAAAATAACACAAAAAATTAAATTGTAATCAAAATTTTTTTTTTATTCGAA
>NW_027111171.1:901842-907602 GCF_000696795.3 Halyomorpha halys | reverse complement strand
TATGTATGTATGTATGTGTGTCTGTGTGTATATTCGAGAGTGGGTTGCTCAGTGACAAGGAACTTTGGTTCTAACTCCTAGAACCCGGATTCGAATCTGGCTGAAGCAGATATTACTGTAGCCGAGAATGGGTTAAGGAGCTCTCCACCCATGCTCAGAAAGTGGTCACTCTTAAATGGGTAAAAATCTGGCGGTCGAGCGTGATTCGGACCAAATCACCTGCATGCACAGGCGTTGGTCTAGTAACGTTACTTCCCCTCAAAGTGCTGCATCCCTGACCCTCCATGGGTTGTAGCGGTACAAATTTAATTAATATATATAACTTGATTACGTAGCTGGGTATCTGAGTATACAGGAAGTTATTATAAGTACAGTTTAAAAAAGAAGGGTTTTTGGGTTTTTTTTTTATATCTTAAATGTTAAATGGTCATAAATACTTTTTATTTTAGTTTTGAACTATTGACGAAAAACCTCAATAAGAATTGAAACTTAAAATATGATATTTAGAATAATAATTTTGTTATTTAAAAAAAAAATTGGCCTAAACAACTAAAATGTTTCGAATTTCTTTTTGTTTCATTAAAAATCATAAAAAAACAGAATCGGTGGAAGGACCGTTCAAAAGAATCGATTCAGTATGGAGTAAATTGCTGGGAATCAGTTTAGTTAAAGTTTCGAATTTTTCATCTCTTGAATAGGGTTTGCAATTCTGCCTCCACATTTTCAATCTAGTGAAACTTCCGCGTTCTTCCGGTTTTAGATTCTATTAGTTCTATATCTATTTTCATTTCAGAGACTTTTATCATATCCGTTGATCCTATTCTATCAAGTTTCCTTCTTCTGCAAGAACGTCAATTTAATTGTATAATTCTCTTAGGTTAGAATTTTTTTTAAACAAATTTAGCAAACTTTTATAACTTTTTTAACAAATAGTTTATTCTATTATTCTTTTTACATGCCAATAGCGTTAAGAGGATTACATTAATACACCATGAAGTTTCTGGCATCATTTATGTTGGGAGAGAGCCGCTACTATTATAATCAAGTTATTTATATTACTATAGGTATTAAAAAAAAATTCTGACAACCTGGAAAGAGTTATGAAAACTAATAAATCCAAAAGCTATTGATAGCGGTGATCGAGGAAGTTATAAAACCTGATATTAGATAGCGCCAGTGACCTCATTCAGGCTGTCCAACCTAAATGAGGAAAAGATAACCTTTTGCCCGAAGACTAGGTAAGAACGAACATTCTTAGGCTTTATAAATTCGTGATAGGTTTATCTTCTATATTAAAAGGAATCTATACTGGCCTTGTTACGACGTTTATGGCTGACTAATAGTTCAAGTCGTTTTTATTAGAGACCCTTTTAAAGAGATAGGATCTAATGGTGAACATTTCCCATCAATTGAATTTATTTTATCGTACCTTTAGGGATCAGATATTTTTGAGAGTCTACTAGACTCCATAAATGATGCCAACCTTACATTACTTACGTTAAATCTGTAAGGATCAGTAAAAATTATGAGTAGATATAGATCATATCTCATTCACAATCATCTAACTGAAATTAAATGTTCCTTAAAGTTAATGTGATCTCGTATTCTGGACCTACAATTTAGCCCGAAACCTTGCAGTGGGACCAAAATCTAAATTTCTGACCGGAATTCTAAAGTTACTATGTTATATTCTTATGTTCTGTTTGATGCTGAATTCAAAATGGATATTTCAATAATTCAAAAACACATCTTAAAGTGTTATTTCCGTAATTTGTGGAATGGTTCGTATCTTTTGGCCAAAAACCAATTCTTGATTGTTTGAGGAAATGGTAAACAAATATTCAAACTAAGAGGGAAACCTTACTTTAATAATAAACTATCTAATCAGCAGTAAATCATGCAAGAAAAAAATGTTTTTTCGTCGGACGAAATAGTTGAATAATCACATTTAGATTGAAGTTATTAAAACTATTGGTTGGGCTCAAAAAATCACTGATCCGCAAATATTCGTCACTATACTATAGCCGATAGTTCGTTATATCCGAGGTCGTTATAAGCCATATCTGGTGTAATTCCCAACCTGAAGAGGGAAAGGCTACGCACGTGAGAAGCCCAAAAAAAAAATGTTACATCTTGTTATCAATTTTGTTATGTTACTACATATCAATTTTGATGTACATCCCAATCGATTTATTTGTTCATACAGAATAAGAACAAAAGATTATTGATTGTATTAAATAAATGTATAAAATTACAAAAACTAAAAATTGATTTATTTAAGTAGACCACAAAATAATTTTGTAGGAAAAATACAGTGTTCGGTTTTAGCGTCTTTTGAAACCCTTTAATTCGAATTTTCATTTAAATCAATAATCACATTAGAGCAAGAATTTTTTTTAAAGTTGTATTTGACACACTAATTTTGAAAGAAAGAAAAATGTAATTGCAGGTATCGAAAGAAAATACGTTTTTTGGTAAAAATAATTATTATAAATGATATTATATTTTATTACACGTATCTTGGGTTGAGTTATTCATAATGGTTCACATCTCATTAGTATGTTACTGACATCGTTGACTGACATACGCATAAAAATTTACGTTTAAATGATTTAAGTTATAATAAATATAATATAAATAAATAAACTGACAATGATAAAAGTTAAGATTAAATATTTAATATATTAATAATCAATTTTGCATGGCGGAAAATATCGGAATCCTGTTAGTTAAGGTGCATAAAAAAAAAAAAAAAATGTGTTATTTTATTCTTCAATTTCAATTTTTCGGATTTTGATCAGGTTTTAATATTTGTTCTCTGCAACATCTCCTTGCTATCGTAATTCGACATACACCTCTTTAAACCCGGAAAATATGAAGATATACCTTGCTTCATCCACGAGTGTTCTGTCCACTAATATGATTAAAACTAAAAATTAAACAATTCCCCCGTGATTTTTCCTATATTATCCGAGATTACCCAAGATAGTCGGAGGAGGAACTGCAGAGAGGCAGTTATTTAAAGCGAGCTCTTCCACTTTCATTATAACTGTTAATGTAATAGGCCTCTGATGACGTCATGAGGGGGGTCGCACGTCCTGACTCTGTCCCTCTAGATGTGCGTGCCTATAAATATACGGCTACGTGCGCACGCACGGCATGCATTTGCATTTTGTAGGAAATTCATACTTAATAGAAAATTAAATGGTTACCAGCTTAGCTAGGGGGAGTGGCAAGGTTTATAGATAACCCGTTGCTATGAAAGTCTGTATATGTTTTAATTTTATAAATCAAATAGACTCTCCCAGAGATACTTCGAAATTTTTCATTGGTTACTAAATCTGAATTTTTCACTTATTTTACTTGATAATGATATTATGAATTTGCAATTCTTCCAAAAATAGACTTTTTGTGTCCATCTTCAGTGCTGCTCGCATCAATTGATTTCACCGGATCGATTTTTATAACATTATAGAGATATTCATGATGTTGTGTTAAATATAAAATGTTTTACCATGTTAAATATTGTAAATAGAGGATTGTGATGTGCCCTATTTAAAGGCATGTTATATGTTAAATGCATAAGAGCTCCTAGCGAATTTTCTGAGCAACTAGTTTTATAGAAATTTCAAGTTATTGTATTGGTATATATATACATAGGCTACTGATATATTCATTTTTAATATTGTTATTGCTTAATATCATTATTTTAAATGATCATAAACCACCCCACTATCATACCTTTGGGGCTGTCCGAAGCATGTTTCTTTACTTTCAAAAATCTGTACAAGGAAAATAGACATGTCCAGACTAGATGATATTTTTACTGAATATCGATCCTGCAAAGGTGCGGAAAAGAAAATCCTCAGATGTAGTACACTTTTTATCCAGGGCCCATTTTATCCCTGTCACAATCAGATTCTCATTCCTTTGTCAAAGTTTGAGTTACCCATCATAGCCTTATCCTCTTAAGCTTATTACTGCTTTTTGCCTGGAAACACAAGCCGTCCCCTTCTTTAGTTTTTTCCATTACTATCGTTGTTTTAATTCACCATTTGTAAATCTTTGAACCATATTATAGAAAGTTACTTCTGGTATGGTCGTTCATGCACCTCATCATTTCGTTGACAAACAACGCCATCTTTGTAATATCTGCCTATCGAATACATTACTATGTCATACTCTAATGGATGACTTATAAAATATATAGATAAGGTTTTTTTATAAGCCAAAGTTATATTTGATCTTAAACCAAACCCTCTGTTGTCCAAATCCTGATTCTTTTTTATCATTATTTTAAGAGTCAATCAGGAAAATAAATCCATACTAAAGGAGTGAGATTTTCTCCTAAAACCCAGGACCGTAACAACAACCTCTGTAGTTACAGGAGATCCCAGGTTCAGAACTGGAAGGAGGCCTAGAATGATTATAGTATATTATTTATCTTATTATACAGTTTGTTAAAGTACGGTTTATCTTTTAGATTATTCAATTCTTTGTTAGATTTCATAATAATTTTAATTAATAACAAGAACACGAAAAACTTCTATGAAACATTTTTGGCGTATAACATAATATGTGCAAGAACATTCCAAGGAATTTTGGTGAAAAAACCGTTGATTCACAACATTTTATTTCATGATAATCTAACATTCAAAATACCCAATTTTGGGAGAACCCACTAGTTCATTCCTATTGTTATGTTTAATGTATTTTATTTGTTTATTTTTCTTTTCTACCTCCAGACCACCATTTTCATTAATATTTCTCAATTTTATTGTATGTAATATAGTAACATGTTTAATAATAAAAGTGACCAGGAGGTAGAAAAGAAAAAATATAATAAAAAATATGAAATAGATGATTGTATTTTGTTGAAAAATAATATAAAACTAAACAAAATCGAATGACTTATAATCTTGGAACACCAAAATTTTACAATCTGGATCTTTCAATATTTCTTCTCATCCTGCTATAACGATGTTTTCATTTATATAAAATATTTCTGTGTTAATCCTCTATTCACTTACAAATAAATTTCACTTTACCTTGCAGAATTAGAAATATTTTCTAATTCTTCGCTAAACTTAAATGGGCCAGCCTTCAAGTGTAGTATCTCAACGCATTCCTGCCCACAGGGTGTATCCAATTACTCTATTGTTTGTCGCCTAACTGACAAATGACGCTAACTAAGATTCTTTCTAACGCATGGTTTTTCTTCTTTACGAATTCATCTCGAAATAAAAAAACGAATCGTATACTATTTTCTTTAAGCTTGTAATTATTTATCAAGGAACTAAACCACTTCAATACTATAATTATACACTTAAAACAAGAGTAGTTGATTTTTGTATTTATAAATACATAATATCCAATACTTTAATTATATTTAAATTACTTATTTGATTCAAATAAAATTTAAAAAATAAACTTAGAAACATCTTATTTAAATGATATGTGATATAAATTATGTTTATCTGCTTGAAATGCCACCAATTAATTCAAAATGTTATTTCCTCAGCCATCTTGAGTAGGGATAGCATATTTAGGTTAAGTAATGATATACAAAATAAAAATAAAAATGATTTTGACACATTTTGTCATCCCTCTCCAACAGTTTTTGATGAAGTTTCAATTTCTGAAAAATTATGTGTGATAGTTAATTAAATATATATAAAATAATGATCAGGGTTCGGTCAAACAAGAAGGTCACCAGGGCTAAAAAGATACAAAAATAACTGTTGAAGACAATAGGATAAA
>NW_027111171.1:865660-896481 GCF_000696795.3 Halyomorpha halys | reverse complement strand
TTTTATAATTATTATTACTTTAATTCGTTAAATTTTCGATATCGATATTTCGATATTTTAAAATATCGATATTTTAGGTCCGATATAATATCGATATCGATATTGCTATCCGATATCGATATCGATACCGATATCGATATTTTTCTTTCGATATCCCATCCCTAATGGAGGATAACAAGAAATATTCCCAAGAAGTGTAAAGGTCTTGATTTCTATAAAAGTAAACTTCATTTGGTAAAACTTTTTTTGTTTTGTTTTATTTGCGTGGAAGAAATCCAAATTCAAACACAAAATTTGTGAGGGTCGTGATAAATCAATGTTGTAAAATTATTAAAATTTCAGTTTATAAGGTTTAATTTGTGATAATTATCAATCTTATGCATGTTTGTAAATAAAAAATATTCCTGTAAGCTAGCATAAATATGTATATATTTTTATTATTCTATTTATTATTAATTCATCTATATAATTGTTATTGCCTTATTTAATTTTATTAAACTAAATATAATTTTTCTAGACAAATTGTAATTGTAATATTAGGTATTCTATTATGTAATAGAATAAAGATAGATTTTTCATTTTATTTCACAATATTGAATATTGCTTGGATTTACTGAAGATTCCACCGAGATAAATAGCGATGTGAAAGAGCGGCCGAAGATAAAATACCTTTGCATTCCTCTGGACTAATAGCACTCATTCACTAGCGGTTGTCCCAATGAGTGATGATGTGGCTGCACGGATCGGCATTCAGATCGCACCTTCACTTATGGATTGTTTCAATCCGTCCTGCACTCTGATCTTCCAATTATATTCATGAGTGAGCCGTTCGGATCCGTTTAAATTATAGCTCATCACATTACAGCTTCAATATCCGTATAATATGAGGTGCAAGTATTCAGGTGTTACTATAGTTAAGCCATTTTAGTCCTGTTCCATCTGCTAATACGACTTTGGAATCCATGAATGCTGCGGTTTGAATTCCTATTCAAATTCTACAACAGTGTCCAATCGAAGTGTCTAAAGATATGCTGGAGTAACTCATTATCTCAGAGATTGGAAGAATCTTCGAAGAATATTGCTTATTCGGGCAAATATCAAAACTAACTACTCGATAAACAAGATGTTCTTGTGTATTTTTCAAAGACGAGTCTATTAATTTCTACTTATTTTTATGATTGTAACTACAGTTTGAAATATAAACTTCTTTTATATTTAAAAATATACAATTAAGTTAAGTCTTACTAACAGGGGGTCATTGATGATTTGCAATAGTACTTGGTATTTTGAGGTAGGCGTTACATCCAAACCATTATAAAATAACACACTGCTTCTCTGAATAACTTTTCATGCCAAAAGTAGAAAAATGACATCAGAATTTTTTTAACTGATTTTTGTTTCCAAATATAATTTTCTGTTCAACTACGTCTTAATTGCTGATTCACCTGCTCGTTCACCAAACTTACATATAAATATGCCAGGTGGTCTTATTATCTTAATGGTTTATTTCTTTACTATTATTCTAACTATTAATTCTGGAGAATAAAAAGCGAAATCTCTTGTTTTTCTAAATGGATGTAAAAATAATTGAATCTTTGTTGACTAATGTTAGTTTTAAAATGTGAACAAAGTAATTATTTTAAATTTGCTTAAGGAGAAATTTACAATCCTTTACTTAGGTTTATGAAATTCACCAAGTACACAAATAAGTCCTCTCCCTCTTAAAATATTCCTCAACTATTAAAAGTACTTCAGGGTTAAAGGTTGATTCATACTATAATTCACATAAAATTTTTTAACGAAATGAAAACGGAAAATGGGAATATGAAAGTTAATTAAACCGATACTTAATGAATCAATGGCTTTTTTTTAAAAAAAAGTTTAACTAGCTAAAACGAACAAATAATTTTTTAATTAAGGCAGTTCTCTTGTATTAAACTTACCCGTTACCTACCAAACTAGTTAATTGAAACGAAACCATCAATTTTTAAGAATAAGTTAATTAAATCCGAAATGCTTTCTATTCCTCCGTCAGAATTAAAATAGTTTGAATTGGAACCTCAAGTATTTTTAATTGCAATGAGAAACAGATGTGTCAAGTTAATATACAATAAAAATTTCCATTCAGAAACATTTTGAAAATACTTATATGCCTAGTGCTGGCCTCTATAGGCACTACTTAAAACTATCATTTTAGCTTCGTTGAATAGTGCTGCTTTTTCTAGGCAGTTTTTAAAACTAATTAATTTTTTTTAAATTCATTTTTAATCACTTTAATGAAGTACAAATTCTTCTCTTATTTTTATTGCAAATGAAATATAATTATTTGTAACAATACGATATAAAAATTTGTTATTTGTTATCTGGCGATCATTTTTATATTTTAATATGCATTTAATTTAAACATTTACTGTCTTTTGTCACTTAAGTTCACTAATACTTCAATATACCAAAAATTTCCAATTATAAATTAACCAATTTAACTAGTTTTTTTTTATTTTTATCAATCTGACTATAATTTGAGCATTTATAATTTTTCAATCATTTTAATTTAGCTGTGTAATTTATAATTTATTAATTGGTGTGGTGTGCTTGTTTTTTTTTTTTATTATTTCATGTAGTTATTAATTTAATAATTTATGGAAATAAAATGTTAAATACTGAAATGTAGAACAATGATTCATTTCCATAAACTGTTATACCCCGAAAGTCTGCATATTCAATCATTCGATATTTATACTATTAAAAAAACATTTACACATTATTCTAGAGTTATATTGTCTTGACTATCGGTTTGTAAGATATATTAATAAATTTCACTGACTTAAAGAATTCTTTCGAAATGGCTTTGCCTCGACTACTGGTCCATAGTATAACTACAGTATAGAACTGTTACAGGGCGACATGACATCCTAGCTGCCGCGACTAAAGTCATCAGGCAAACATCGTTTATTGATATGTGTACTATATCTCGTTAGTAATTTAATTTTACAAATGTAACAACCATGTCTAACATATTAAAGAATATTGTTATATTCTTTAATATGTTATGTGATATTTTAATCAATAAAGATTAAATTAGAATCTCCTGATTCATTGAAAGCTAATGTACTTCACTTAGCATCTCTGGATGGGGTTTCGAAAGCCCAGAGATATCACTTAGCGCAACTTGATAAACCAAAACATGAACATCCCCTTCTGGGAGTCTTCTCCTTCGGAGGCAGTGAGTGATAATATACATAATTGATCGGATCATTCTAACTCTATTTTTGGTGACATATATTATTTTTTCTGGATTTCTTCGCCTTCCTATAGCCTGTATCCTTTCGTTGGTACTAGCTTCCCCTTCATGATCGTTAGCGAATGGAGTTTCCAACCTGCAAGAGCCTACAGTGTACACCTGTAGGACTTGCCATCCCCTTCACAATCGTAAGCACATACCTTAAGGCGGGTCCACATGTTGGCCGCTCGCCACGAATCGGATGCTCGGTAAACAAAGAGCGGACCATCCACATGTCAGTGTTATTCAGAGAGGCAAGTATGGCGGACGTACAAGTGGTTTCAGCCATTGCACTGGGATTATATTATTTTTATTACAAAAAAAGAAAATGAAAGGAAATTAGATATAAATAAATGAGATTAAATATAAAACCTATTATAAAAATTAACTACAATCTCCTAACAGCTCTCAGTTGCAACTAGACAAAAAGCAATGGTGGAGATGCTACACGAGCGTTCTCACGAACCCCTTTGATCTGTGTCCAAAAACTGACTCTCAACAGATCGACAACGAGCTTAGGCCAACTCGTACAAGCCACCCATCCACATGCTCGCGCATGTCCGAGTTTGCCATGGCTTGGCTAACATGTAGAGGCCCCTTTACGGATTGAAGTTTCTATCCTGCGAGGATTAACGGCGGATAATCATAAAACTCATCTTTCAATCTATCAATTCATATCCTATCCACCTACCTAACCGATTGAACATGGATATGTTGATACCCTCAAATGTTGTAAATTATCGGCAATGTTGTACCTCACCTCTCAAATCGGTGCCAGGAACTATTATACAGAGCCTCCTCGGCATTCTAAAGATTTTTGCGTACTTACAAGGTATTATATCTTAAGCCGCGGTATCTTGACATGTAAAATATCGCTCAAGCTGTAATATCAAATAAATCCGAGAAAATCAACAACATGATTTTTTTTTAAAATCAATACAGCAAAACAGTTCCTCAAGTTTGCACAATATCTGTTTTGTTTTTCTAACTTACTAGATGTACCTAGATAATGATACGGATTTTTTTTTTTTTTTTTTTTTTTACATTTCAACTTAGTTATATCATTAAGGTTGCTAATTGGGACACGAGGCATTGTTTTGGTATTTTCTAACCCCTTAATATTTATTTTTGTCTTTTTTTTTTTTTATTTGTTTGAAGTTTTCATTATCAAAAATATTAATTTAATATTGACATTCCAGAATATGGTGAGGTGATAACTACAAGATGGAGTGCGAGGAGCGGCCCCACGGTGACGAAATCCTGCGGTCAGGGGTGAGGAGGAAGGCCGAGGGTCCCCCGCCCCAGCTGCCCCCCAGGCCATTGCAGTGCCCCCAGTCCCACATGGAGGCCCATCTTACCAAGAAGAGTGAGTTCTAATTATTACCATTATTTATTAACTAACTCCAGCAATTATTTTTCTAATAAACAATAAATCACCTTAATGAATAAGCTCATATTTCTGTATAGAAGGCACTAGAAAGAACTTAGTAACTATACAGTTGCAACTCTTCACTCTACTGCTTTCAATTTTACTTAACCCTGAAATAGATTTTTTTTTTTTAATGTATTCGTAATTTTAAATTTTGAAATTCTACAATTATAATTATTTGTTTTTGTAAATATTTCAATATATTTATAACTTTTTTTTTTTACTGTTTAAATGATATATATTTTTGTTGGTCTTGATGTTAAGGCTATTAAACAACTTTATTTTGGTGACGTTTCGAAATTTTATTGTTTTCATATTTATGCCCTGCAGTTAAATAACACTTTTTTTCCTCTAAGAGTATTTTCCTAACTAATTATTAATTACATAAATACGAGAACAGTAAATCTCGAAATTTCGCCAAAATATAGTTATTTATTATTGATTGAAAATCAAAATCCTCAGAAATATATTTCTATATAATTATATACTTTTTTTGTTCAAACCAATAGTACAAAACTAAACTTCTAATATAAAATTCTAAAATAAAATTATAATTCTAAAACGTTAGAATAATTATATTCATTACTGCAATAAAATATAGTACTTACTGAAACCTTAAATTGATTTGAAATTGCTGGCAAAATTCAAGTTTTTCTTGTACCACCAAAATTATTACAAAATCTTAAGAATCTTTGAACGTCTACAAACCTCTTCTTACAACGTAAGAAAACTTAAAAAGATGGTCTTGTAAAAAGACGAAACTCTGGTGTAGTAATGCATTAATAAAGATAATTACTCATTTAAAAAAAAAAAAAATTCTATTAATATCCAAATATATAAGTGAGAAAAAAATACAAATAAAAACTCCATAATTCGTGAATTCGTATCTCCATTTCAATAAATTTCACTGGAGAAAGATTTTTTTTTAAAGGTGTAAAGTGATGCAGAATGGGTTTATATAGTTACATTATACTATCCTAGTTAATAGTTTATAGAACTATGTCTCATTAACATTCAAGTCACGGACTTTTGATAGAATTCAATTTCAAATGGTTTCCATTTAATGCACTAATGGATTCACGTTGGTTTTAGTGCTTACCTTTGCTGTGTTTTATTGTTCGAGAGCATTTGTGTTAAGTTTCTTCCTTATTTTAGGTTTTCAAAGATCTTGATGAACCTTCCAGTATCAGTTTTCCTTTCACTGACATCTATTTCTATAAGCTTCTATATCTACCTAAATTATAATACGAGTTGTATCGTGTATAAATTAATGGTTACGCATTCTATATCACGTAAGCGGTATAATTTAATACCACCTGCTTTGACGTTTATTCTTCTACAAAAGGAATCGAATTTAACATCGAACTCGATGCTGCTCACATATCGATGGATGGCATTCTTTACGTTTGCGCCAACTAATATCGACCAGTGAGTGCGTGGGTGAAGAGCACCACAAGGCTCGTGTTCCCCCGACATTCAGTTTACAATGCTGTTGGCGGCCCACTTCTTCGGCTTCCTACTTTCGACCAAGAGGGAAGGGCTGCCCCGGACAGTCCCTGAAGAGGCCCGATGAACCCGCCTCGCCAAGATGTGAACCATTCTACCTATCAAGTGATATATTTAGTTAATCGTTAAGGAAATTTCTCTCCCGCCCACTTGAGGACATCTAAGGCCCCTCGAAAGATCGTTGTTATCAGCAGATGATAAAGAACAATGGAAGGATGCATTCCAGCGATGGACGGTAACCCAGTGATGCAGTTTGTAGGTTACTCTGCACCGCCTTACAGGTCACCCTCCTACTCTGGTCAGTGATTACGGAATTGTTTTCATAACTGATGTATTTAATTAGTTCGTTTACAATGTGAACATTTGTTTTGTTTTTTAATTGATTTTTCGGTACTAGTCGGTGATCTTCCCACACTAAAATTGTTTTCGATTGCATAATTTATATTGAAATCAATTCATTCTATATCTATAAAACTTATTTGAATAAAACATATTGTTTACCTCAAATAAACCCAGTAGATTTGTTTTCAGTCAAATTATTCCTCCATGTGCATTAAGAAAAACATTCATTGGGTTTTTTTGTATAGGTTCATATTGTGCGAGTTTAGCGAGTTGAAATCGACAGTTGTTTCAGTTTAATCGTAAAAAGTAAGCAGTTATTAAAAATAAATCCTCCTTTTGGCGTTACTGTAGTTTTGTATTTATTTCTATTTAAGCATGGAGGTTTATCTGTCCCTTCTTTTGAAATAACAGATCGCCTTAGTTAAATTGTCTCAACTGAATTTTGGCCATTTTAGGAAAAGTGAAGTTTCACATTTATTTTTTTTGCAACAGAACAATTTTTTTTTTCACTTAAATTTCGAATGTTTTAGTAATAAATACTTAGGTACAAAGCAGATAAGTTATTACAACAGATTGAAGACCTCATAGCCTTAGGATATTTGAAAAACAGTACCAAAAGAAAAATTGTAATTTTTTAATTACACTAACTGAACTTTTAAAAGCTAAGGGCTTTATCAAATTCTGCATTGATTGCTTGGGAAAAGTATTCTTATCTTCTTGGTCTTTAGTTTATACTTTTTTTTTGTTTAAGATAGCTTGTTAAGTTTTTATTCTATTTCTCTTACATCTGAATAGTATACATAGTACCTATTAACCACAGATTGATTTAATAACAGATTTACAAATACCTGGAAATGTTTATATTGACTCTTTAAATATTCTGGTTACATTCATTTTTAGAATATTTCTTGAACTTTTAATTTATTTATTTCTGATCATGAGTTGTCATTTTATTTTTAGGATTAAGGAAGTATGTGTTCTTGTGTTCTGTGTGCGGTGGACTCGCTTCGCTGCTTGGAGGACTCTTCCTTGGTGTTTATGTTATCCTCAGAACATACACCTCTTCATTAGGCTACTTTGAAACCATACCTACATACATACCAGCAGCAATGGCAAGTTAACATGATCCATTTTATTTTTGATCTAAATTATTAATCTAAAAACTTGTTAATTATTTTTATTATCTTTACAGTTGCTACTAACAGGGCTTGGGATTATGTGTTTAGCAAGGAGGAAAAACAGATATGCGTTATTGGTATGTATCAATTTCTAACTTCTTAAGATTGTGGATATTACCAGCATTTCCAAGTTGTATCCTAATATTATGAATCCTTATATGTTTTTGTTTCATTAAATACAATTTCATTCTGTGATGTATTAGTATTAATCATATCATTATAATAATTTCTTTAATTCTTTACTATAATTTTTAAAAATGATTTTTGTTCATTAACTGCAATTAAATTATCTTTTTATAATAGATAAAAGTATGCGGAGTGTGCTGTTTGATGTGTGCTGGCACGTGTATAATGGTCACAGT
The DNA here is from genome assembly GCF_000696795.3 of Halyomorpha halys. Classification (NCBI taxonomy): domain Eukaryota; kingdom Metazoa; phylum Arthropoda; class Insecta; order Hemiptera; family Pentatomidae; genus Halyomorpha; species Halyomorpha halys. The sequence goes on along the minus strand of NW_027111171.1, from coordinate 888,384 downwards.
GACGACAACTGTTATTCACATGAGTCGATTGCAGTCACTTCGAGAATGTGTCTACACAACCAAAACTCTGACTTGTACCTGCTATTCAATTCTGCTCTCAAAAGAAGGACAGAGACCAGATGATGGTAAGTTAATTTATTTACATTATTTGGCTTATTATTATTTACTTATCAATTAGGAAATTTATTCTTAGGGAAAAATAATGAATTTCACAAAAAGTAGTTAAAGATATAAGAGGCTTTTTATTATTATCAAATAATAATTTAGATGATTATATTTCAATAATTAAATATGCAGTTTATTAGCAAAAAATTTTCTCAAATCGAAAACTTTTATAATATTAAATCATTTTTCATATATTGCTGTTTCTAATAATCAAGGTTTCTATACTTGCACGTATTTTCTTTGTTAATTTTTTTAAATAGTCCGTATTATTGAACAAATTAAAATGTCATCAAGCTTGAGTATTTTTTGGATAAAGTTACTCAAGTTGTTTGTCAGCTGTGCGCTAAACTTGGACAACTTCATTTATTTAAAATTATTCCTTTCAATTGATTCTTTCTGTGGCACAAGTGAGAAATAGCTTCAGGGAAATGAGTCTTAACTATTAGGGGGATGTTCAAGTGTTCAAGGGTTTCTCAGCACATTTCTTCCACTTTATCTCTAGTCATGATTGCGGTGTGAGACTTCCAATGTTTTGGAGTAGGATGACATCCGACTGCTGCGAACACCTATATTGCCAAGCAGGTATGGTAGGATGAGAAATAAATAGTAGCAGTGACATCTCTAATGATCATACCTCATATTTTGTTTTGGTTGCCAATTTACTTAACTTTTGGCATAATTGTCATCACATGTTATCCTTGGGCAGAGCATGATAGACATTACTTTTGTTTTTGACTTTCTCTCCTACCATTAAATTCATTGGTATATGTTCACTTATACATTCGATTTTGAGTGTAGTTTCTCCAAACTAGACCTTCAAACTAGTTCAAATTTCTGGCTAAAAATTAATTATTATACATTGTGGCACAGACATAAACTTTTGTTTATTATGAAGAAATGTATTTCTATTAAACACCTTAACTTAAGAAAAATCAGTATTATAATTTTTTAAAATAATTTTCAGGTGCTCATTATGTGTTTAATTCTACACCTAATTGTGAAGTGATCCATGGAGCTCTTTATTCATGCTTAAGAGCAATGTTTGGATTATCAGTGATTGGAATTCTTGTCTGCATCTTCTGTTGTATGCTCGTTTATCAACTACTTAGGTTTGTATTCTTTTTTATTTAAATAATTACCGAGTATATACTAATATATATTTAAGAATTACATTAAAACATAAATTTTTGGTGATTTTACAGCTTTAGTTAATATACAATATTAGTGGCCTCTATTGCTTTTCCATAATTTTATATTATTTTTAATATTTAAATAACTACTGCTTTTTGCAGCCATGAGAGGAAGAAGATGTATTGGGAACAGCTGGAATTACGCTGCAGGTACCTCTACGGCCAACCGAGAAACCAACCCGTAATATCTCCACCACAGCGATGTAGCCATTGTGCTTGTTCTCAGCAGTTTTCTTACCCTCAAGCCACTGACTCAACATTTGAAAACAGGTAATTTATTTATTAGTTTTTTTTTTTTTAATGCTTAAATATAGTCATTGTTGTTTAGTAAAATTTTCAATTTATAAATCATTAGTCATTGACTAATGAACTCCAATCTTATATTTGTATATAATTGTTACAGGGACACAGCGGTGTTGATATATGATTTATATTACTTTTATTTTGAAATACAATTCCAAAAACAAAATTTAATTACTGACAAAACAGGATAAATACATTATACACATACATTGTTCTATATGGCAAACCAATTCATGAACTTTTGTTAAATATATAAGTTTTTGAGAACACTATTATTAGCTTTTGGAGTTAGATTGTAACATATTCATATGGATACACATTATTTATGAATGACACAGCTAGATTTGACATATTTCATTTAATATTTATAAAGACATAAATAATTGATGTTTCTTTTATTCATTTAAATCTTTGATTTTATTTATTTATTTTTTCAATTTTAAAAATAATATAAAGTTAAATTAATGTTACCTAATAGAAGCATTGAGAAACTTCATAATATTTTGACAATTCTAAATCCATACTACATATTTATCTAGTTTTTTACTACCCACTAAATATATGTATGCTTTTGTAAATAATTTCTAAACAATAAACTAATCTTACTGAAAAAACAAATTTTTAAAATAAGGCAACTTAATATTGAATTTGATTATTGAATCAAATATATAAGGTCAATATTTTGAAAAATTAAATTTTATATTTATGGTAATTAAATTTTATTTTTTATAATTGCTTGAATTTTTTCTGTTATAAACAATATAATACCTGCTCATGATTTGAACATCAGAGATTTCAACCCAATTGGTGTGCAAATAATAATATTTGTAAATAATACATTTTTGTTTCATATTGATTCTTATCAAGCAGTTGGAACTATCTCCTTACAATTTACATCAAATTAATATTAAATGTTTATTTTGGAAAATATCTTATCTAAAAGAATCTATTTTCTTTGATTCTATCAGACAGTGGACGGGTGGAAGAATAGGAAACCTTTACTCTCCAAATCCTGAGCCAGTTTCTACTGGTTGGGGCTGGAGGTTACCTTGGTCTCGTGACCAACGCCAGCATCAAGAACCAAGGTTTGTCAGTTATTTTCATCACAATATACTTTTCCTTCCCTTAAAATTTCAAATTTCTGAAATACTAACTCACTGACTGCTTATGGGCTAGTCTATCGTTCACTTCTTTGACTATGAGTTGCATGAAAAAGGGATATTTTAGGTATAAAAAATTAATTTTACCATAAACATAATATTCAATGACTAATGATTTATTTTTAATACAATACTTGTGTTTTCTTCGAAGTTTGAAAAACTGGATATGGTTTTTATAATTATAAACACCTTTATAGAAATATTTTTTATAATAATTATCATGAGTTAGTAAAGTGAGGTTAAGGTCCTATATTTAATTTTTATGGTAAAAAAGAATTAATCTTTTATTTTCATAATTTTATTGATTTATTTAGAAATTATTGACTATGATTTCTTTGCAACCTATTTTTATTTATCCTACTTTTTTTTAATTTAATGATTTGTTCATTCAATTGCAGTAGAGGTAGTAGTAGAGATGGAAGAGCTTCACGTGAAGGGCAGAGCAGCGGAGCTGACTCCCAGTATGGGTTCTCTGAAGGTGGCACAGTTGGGAGGACTGCTGGACTGGCTACAGTGTCTGGGCTTAGTCCTTGGGGACCACCGCCTCCTTATTCTGATCCTAATTCTCCTCGTCGGCAACATTCTTCTGTCAACACAGCTGAAGAGAGTCAGGTAATGATTTGATTACACTCATCATGTCTTCTTCCTCGGTTTTGATTAATTTTTTTTTTTTATAATATCAAAAAATCAAACATTTGACATGATAATATCACTGTTTTGTTTTGATAGTGGTATAACTTAAAAAAAAAAAATTTAAATTGAACATATTCCAAAGATACCAAAGATAATACCATTTACTTAATTACTGTCCCTTCTAGGGTCTCCCAATAGTCTGTTTCAAAGGTAGTAGCATTGTCACAAAATAACCCTTTAAATAAATGTTTTTAAGTAGTGGTGCTATCAATCAAAGTAGCAGTATCGCTCTATTTCATATACCAATTTTTCTATTGAACCATCTAAACACAAAATAGCAGCTTTGGTGGTCGAAATATATGAACGGGCTTATAGTTCTCTGAAACAACAGTCAGCCAACTTTCACGAACATTTAACTAATTTATGATCAACTTTCATGAGACTTATTTTAATTAAATGACAAAATACATATTTTATGCTAAAATATAATTAAATATTTTTAGGTGTTTTCTCCAAGAGTGAAGTATCTTCGAGAAAAACGTCCTGAATTATCAGAATCTGAAGTATATTTTGCGGATGTTAGCAGTTGCTGCAATGGTTCAATCAGAAATGATTCATTAGTATATGATGAACCACAAGAAAGAACAAAAACAAACCATCGTTTTCCAAACATCCCAGAGGAGAGAGCATCTCCTGACTCAGAAGTAGCTGAGGATGGTTCAGAAGAAGACGATCCAGAGTTAGTTAGTTTCAGTCGTCGAAACAATCTTACTAGGTAAAATTATTAAACATTTTTAGTATTTTAATATTTGGTTATAAGTCTTTTTTTTCTTATTTGGAAAGGAAAACTTTTTTTTCCTACTTCATCAGTTTAATGTACTCTTATACTTGTAAGTGTAAAAATGTAAATTAATTAGTAATAGAATAATTTTAATATTTAAAAACTATTATTTGCTTATCAGGTCTCATCGGAACAGGTTGGACCTCTCACAGGCGACTGAGGATTTTTCACAAATGTCTGTAGACTCAGTAGGCCAGGCTGATTCTCCATGGGGCTCTCCAGATTTTTTGGCACCTGATGCCCAATATGAGACCATCCCTGAACCTATAGGATTCAATGAACGAAGACCACCAACCAGAGACAACTTTACAGAATTGAATGGGAATAAGCAACCAGTTGACAGGTGCAACAATCCTCACTATTATGGAGGGGAATACCAGTCTCGTTATACTAATCCAGATGGCCTTCTTCGTCACCATTATGAAGAAATTCAAGAACCACCAACACAAAGGATATCAGAAACAAACATCGGAAATTCTCCTGTGTTTGGAAGTCGCTTATTTCCAAATCCTCCTCGAAGGCATTCACCGGAATGTATTGCTCTTGTTGATGAATCACTTTGTTCTCACAATGATTCATCTTGCCGTTGCTCAATGAGTATCAATAGTAGAGTTGAAGATAACGTTCCAAATTAACGTCACAGCAATCAGAAAATGTAGGAAAATTACAATACAGTATAGTTCCTTAATGAGATATTTATTAAGTAATGTGTTTCAGAAAGTAATCATAAGATTTTTTCTGTTTTTATTTATATAAGATGTTTATGAATTTTTAGCATAACTTTTTATTTTGATTTGCAAGAATTTTATCACCATTATGAAGAAAATTGACAAAAAATAAAGATTATAATGCTTCAAGCTCCTGTAATTTATGTGGGGGGTGATCTATCATCATTTTTAACTCATAGCTGATGATTTATTTATTTAGGTAGATTATGAAATTTATTATTTATTGAATTTTTTTCACGTTTTGTTAAATTTATTATTACTCTAATGTTTTTATTTCCTGATTGATCATTTATCAATTTGAATTTTATTGGTAAGATGGCACGATTATATAAAGCTTTACAATAGAAAATTATTTTGTATTTTTATTGTGTTTAAAATATGGTCAATTAGGAGTACCACTTTCTGGTATAATTTTTTTTTTTCATCTTATCTAAGAATGTACTCCTCCATACCCAGTTTTTTTGAAGACTGACTAATTTAACATGGTTTTGACAAATACGAATATTTATACCCCTCAACGTGTCCTTCGCATTGCTGGAATGATGTGTGTCATTACTGAACTTAATTCTAATGATTGTAGTTACGGAAAAATTTTGGAAATAAAAGAAAATTATTTAATTTTTTACATTATTTTATAAATTATCAAGTTCTATAGTCGATTAAAATTATGTTAGCTTATGCTTGTACGGTGTTCATTATTCTTCCTGAATTACAATCATTGCATTAGAATAAAATACACCTAGATACAACTACACTTCACCCTTATAGAAACCAAAGTACAGTAGTAACAAAACTGCAGTGTTATAGCTGCTATATTTTCATAAATTTATAAAATGTAACCTAGATTAGAAAATTTTATTCAAAATGAATGGAATAGTTCGATATTCATATTTATTTTCAATGATTAGAAAATAATTTGAATATTAAATAGAAAATTTATTTAAAGTTATAAAAGGATCATATATTAATACAGTTATATGTGTCTCTGAATTTTAGCCTAACAAATAATATTGTTTGATTGTGTTATTTTTATTTTATCCTCATTAATTTAATTTAGAAACCTATACCTTAGTTAATTTATTTTGAAATAATCAAAATATAAGGTTACAATAATTGTATTCGTTTTCTTTTATGATATGATTCGGTAGAAAAGCCGCTTACTAATAATTTCATTGTCATAGTTTTCAGTTACTTTTTTTTTTTTTTATTAAGTAAATATAAATATCAATATATGACAAAAAAGATTATTACTAAGGTCTGTATTATTTTAAATTAACTTATTTCATAATTTTAAAAGATATTTTGTCGGAACACATTTATTATTCTATGTTTTCATGCCAAACTTTTATTTTTAAAAGAACATAACTATATAATTGTTAAAGGAAAGTTTCAATTTTTCTCAATATGGTTTTAAAAAAATTTTATAAACTTGTTACTTCAAATTATTATTTTAGTTAATTAACTCCTAACTAAAACCTTAGTAATTACTCTTTAGCACAAATGAACTTATTTTGTCAGTTTTATTCATGACCCTTCTTCGTTTTTATTAGGTGATTCATTGTGCTGAATTAATTATAGCACAAGCTTCTAAGATTTTCTTTCTAATTATTAATATTCCCTTAATTTTTGATGTTTTATCTGTTATTTTTGCATCACATCATAAGTTTGTTTTTTTATTTTTAATTTCAATCTGTTTCCTTCCAAATAATAAATGAGTTCTGCAAAATATTTGTGGAAAATAAAAAACTGTTAGAAGTTTATAAGTATCTACATAGAATCTGTTTGTTGTGTTTAACACAGTATCGACTACTATTTCATTCTTATGATTTTACTTTGTTGACAGGCAATGAAATTATTACTTCTATGGCTTTTTTAATGGATATTTTAGAAAATTCTTGCAGAATTCGAAATTCATTTAGCCTTATTTGACTATAGTGTAATATGATGGTGCTTGTAAAAATTACAATAATTTTACATTTTTCTGAATGTTACATGTTGATACTAGAGTATGTTGATAATGTAAGAAGACTTAAAAACAGTATTTTATGTTGTACAGTATTTGTATGTTAATAATTAGGCATTATTGTAGACTTATTTGTCTTCTGTTATTTGTTATAAGAAGTGTTTGTATAAGATTGTATCATATGTGCCTTAGGCTTTCTAGATAATTATTGCTTTTAATTGTATGTTTAATTTATGCAATGTTATATTTGTATACACAATGTACTGTATACATATTTGGGCTAGATCATAAAAGTATTTGTATATATATGGTATATATTTATTACTGTAATTTAGATATGAATGACAATATCTTGTTATAATAATGATAATTTTTTCTAATAAAAGAGAAAAATACTGAAGTATTTTCATAACGAGCTATTTTAAATGTCTTCTGTGTTACATGTATTTAACCTTTTTATTTTAAAATATTAACTGAATTATTTAATCATTATCGGTTTTTCATTATCTATTCAAATAGATATCACTTAGATTACCTTATTGTTTTAAGAGAATCAATTTTCTGAAAATGCTTTCAGCAATTAATGAAATCAGCTTTTAAAAAGCTGGTGATACCAAAAATCATTAAAAAGTTCAGTTAACATGTTTTACTACCAAACACTTCATATCCTACACCTTAGAATAAGTACGGAATAAAAGCTTTTTCTGTTAAAAATTGTTTACATACGCAAGCTTATTCAGCAATTTGAAGTTAATCCTCTGTAATTTATAGGAGCACCAGTAATTAAATAAAGCATAGATATGGGTAGAGGATAGCGATAAGCTGGCAGAAAAAGGGAAACCAAAAAGGTGTGCCTTATGGTGGACCAGGGATATAGCAGAGGTTAGGGGAAGTGTAAGAGCTAATCACTGGCTGATTTCTATTTCAGTTTAAATTATAATGGCAGGTAAATGTTTACTGTAGGTCCTCTAAAAAGGCGGCAAACCATTATTACTTGGCCAGAGTGTACATAACTGGAAGATAGATAGAAATGGTCTATTTTTCATAACAAAACTAATTTACAACTCACTACTACTAATGAAATTATTTGAAGTTACTAAATGATCTTATAAAACAATGAAAGACACACTCATAGTGAAATTATTTTATCATAGTTAAAGTGAAACAATAATATAGTTTAAATAACAATATTTAATTGTTATTTTACTATTTCATATTTTATCCTCAGTTTATTAAGTTAATAAAAGCATAAAGGAATGAACAATCAATCAAGTATAATAAATACTGACTAATTTAAAACGCACATGAATAAATACGTCTGAAAAATTATTCACCGCTTAACTCTGATCAATAAAACAAAAAGAAAAACTACATAATTTAAAATGTTCCATATAATGAAAATAATTCAACTAACTGCGTAAAGATAGCAGCACAAAACAAGAAATGTAGGAAATAATAGTTCCGATTAGTAATCCTAGATGCCAGCACCATCCAAACAGTCATTTCCGAAGTCCAAATAAAGCTCGAAAATATTTTTAATAATAGTTCAACTAACTACATATAGATAGCAGCACCAATCAAGAAAGTTAGGGATAGTAGTTTCACTAACCGCCACAAGAGGCCAGCACCATCCAAACAGCAATTTCCAAAGCATAGCAGGAAAATTTTCATTTTGTATCAGGATATTAGGAACACACAAGAGCTCAAAAGATCAGATGGTTCACGGACTTGTGAGCTCCTGTAAGTTCCTAATATCCTAATACGAAATAAAAATTTTCCTGCTAGACTTCGGAAATCGCTGTTTGGATGGTGCTGGCCTCTTGCGGCGGTTAGTAAAACTACTATTCCTAACTTTCTTGATTGGTGCTGCTATCTTTATGTAGTTAGTTGAACTATTAATAAAAATATTTTCAAGCTTTATTTAGACTTCAGAAATGACTGTTTGGATGGTGCTGGCATCTAACGGTGCTAATTAAAACTATTATTTTCTACATTTCTTGCTTTATGCTGCTGTTTTTATGCAGTTAATTGAACTATCACTATCATTTTAACATTTTAAATTGAAAGATCAGTTAGAATAGAAACTTCAAAAAATTAAGAATTTAATTATGATTTAAGTAGTGAGTTGTGAATTAGTTTGGTTATGAAATATTAACCATTTATAAGGAATAAGAGAGTTAGACTTTTAAAGCATTTTATGATGACATCTGCATCATAAAAACTTGTTGAAATTGAAGTTTCACATAATAGACGAATTTGATCCTTATTTAACTGCTATATTGTGAACTAGTATTGTTACAATAAATTGAAAACCATTTAGATTAAGAGTTTGTTGGAAATTAATTTAATTTCTTCAGAAACTAAGGGACACCTCTATTTCCCAATTTTATGAGTATTTGACAATGCTATTACCCTTTACACCATTGTATTTCCTGGCATCCTTCCTCTACCAAGTTGTTATATCTCACTGTCCATCATGCATCTCATATCTTCTTATATTCAAATATCCTAATTGAACTACTGTTCAATAACTTAAAATTGTCTTCCTCTTTTTGTTATAAGTTATATATTTAAAATCGTCATAATAATTGAAATTACAAATATATGCCATAAGGAGTAGTACGGATAACACATATAATAACATCTACCATCTTCAAAAAAGTGGGATTAATTATTACTTTTTTATGTTCGATGATATTTCTTTGCTAGTGGTTTCTTTAATGGTATTAAAATAAATCAAGATAAAACTCAATATGATGAAAATTCTGCTACCCTTGAAAAGTTAGGATTTGACAATTATATGATCTCACAATATTTTACTCATTGATGAAAGCAACCTTACCAATAATTATGGTGTCTTATTATTATTAGCATTAGCTTTAACTAATTCTGGCATGTATATAGCATATTTATTTATTTTTGTAAGAGAGTTAAATTTATTCAGGCTTATGGCAAATAAAAACCAAACAAACTTGTTCTATGAACAGCATATATTTACAAATGTGAATACACATGTCCATATAGATACACAAATAAAATAAAAAATATATATATATAAAGCGACAACAAAAATTGTTATCCAAACAAAAAATCTAGTTATAAAATATTCTTTTTGCACACATACTTAAAGTTATAAGCAGATAAATTATCAAGGTTTATATACAATCCTTCGCAACAGTTTCATGACATTACTTTATTTACAAAAAAAAATTTATAAGTATAAAAGATTCTGATTAAACAAGACAATAATTTTTTGGATGTTCCAATGAAGTTTACAGTTTCTTAGTGTCGGGGAGGAGAAGTTGTGGTTGTACATAAAGGTTTCCTCGTTATCCCAAGTCTAAACATCGCCCCGACAGATACCACTGTACATGAACTGCATGAAGTCAACAGGAATGTATCTTTAACGGATTTTCCATCCTTATCCACAGCTACCATTCTCTGGTAAATGTTCTGTTTGCATACAGTCTTGTAGCCATTGGGAAACAAGTCACTAAAAAAGAAGCTTTGTTCACATTCATCACTGGTCTTCCTAAAATGGAAAGATGAGGCTTTTATTAATACAAAACAAGGTTTAAAAAAATTAAATAAAATGTAAAAGGATTTATAATTCTTTTGTTTAAGGTTATGATCAGAATTCTTAAAATATAAAATAATTTTTCCCAAAATCAAAATATTTTTTGTTGAAAAGGTTCTCATATTTTTAAAAACTGACTTTAAGTATTTAGTCAGCAGGATATACATTTCCTCTTTTTATATTCCTTCGTGAATAAAAAAGATAAATAGAAAAAGGATGGTTGCCTGACATTTTTTATTTCAAATCATAATTATTTTGTCTGAGGAAAATCAATTGAAATCATATAATAAAACACAACAATTTTTTATTTTTATTTTGACAACTGATGTCTTGGCCTGACTATGTCGGGCTCCTTCAATGACGAGGTAGTGTGTGTTTACATTTGTTAAAGAATAAAGTTAGTTATCTTAACAAAGTTTATAACTTTTGAGAACTGCTACAAGAGAGAAAATCTACAAATTGATTAATTAAAAAATACATTACATAAAAGAGAACTATGCTTCTATAAACCTATAGAAAAAAAATAATAGCACACCTTAGTTTTGTGAGATAATTTAATCTTTTTTTTTTCATCTATTATTCCTGAGGTATAGCATTATTTAGAGAGAAAACTATTTTTTTTAAATATGGACAATGTAAAGCATTAGAAAAAATGTGAGAAATAAAATTTTCATTTTTTAAATTATTAATTTTATTGAAAATTAACCCTTCATAAAGTTTTAAGGAGGTAATACCTCATATTGATTTTGTTTAATTTGTCCATAAAGTGCCAAAAAGTAGGAAAGTCATCCAATGAGATTTTCTGTCATATTTTTATAATTACATGCAAAGTTTTTTAAAAATATTTGAATGAAAAAAGTATGGTTTAAAATATTGCATTATAATGTAAAGTTATAAATATGTTTTACTAAACCCATTAAGAGTTTTAGGTTCCTCACATTTTTCTCAGTCTCAGGCTGCCACATTCTGACTTTCAAACCACAAAATATTATTTTGTACATCTGTCAGCCCATATAAGTCCAACAGAACAATGCAGTTTGGTGAAATATGAGGAAGTTAAGTTATATATAAATAATGGTGGACCATGATATCGCTGCTTTTCTCAAATAGTAGCACATTTCGCAAAAATGTTTTGATTTTATTTTGAATTAGACATATCTTAAAGGTAGTGTTGTAAATGGAGCCTACTTTCACCACTGGGATCTTCCTACAGACTGTCCATAAACAAGCAGTGTTGTCACAAAGCAAACCCCATCAAGGGTGCAATCTATGGAATAGTGAAATACAAAATAAAGCAGTATTTTTGTTAGATCTGCCATATTAACCTTTCCTTATGGTTTTCTGTTAATAGCAGCAATGTTCTGACTTCAGAGTTCTAGAATGCTTTTGGTTTGTTTGCTATCCCATCTCTATGTCACTAAAATGTATTTAATCATGTGATCATCTATTAAGTTTCCCTAGGAGTTATGGTTAGTACTAGATAATTTACCTCTCGTCGATAATCTCGATTTCTGCCTAACACCTACCGATTTTGAATTTACAAAATGCTTTTAACAACTACTGCTGTCACATCCACCTAAAGGCGAATCAACTTGTTGGCCGCTCGCCTCGAATCAGAGGCTTGCACAAATGCTGGGTTAATAAAAAGCGGACCATCCACATGTCAGTGTTATTCAGAGAGGCAAGCACGGCGGACGTAGTAGTGGTTTCAGCCACTACACTGGAATTATATTATTTTTATTACAAAAAAAGAAAATTAAAGGAAATTAAATATAAAACTTATTATAAAAAGTAACAACAAACACCTTTAATCTCCTAACAGCTCTCAGTTGCAATTAGACTGAGAACAATGGTGGAGATGCTACACGAGCGCTCTCACGAACCTCTTTGATCTGGACCCAAAAAACCGACTCTCGACGGATCCGCTACGAGCATAGGCCAACTCGTACAAGCCACCCATCCACATGCTCGCGCATGTCTGAGTTCGCCATGGCTTGGCCAACATGTAGAGGCCCCTTAACAGGGATATTTCCAACTCATATACGTCAGAGGACTGCTAAATCAGAAATTAAGCCATTTGTGCATTTTTAGGTACTTTTATAACACATTTATGTAATAAATTTCAGCTAATACTGAAATATCTGGGAAGATAAACAATAATTCCTTATGTGTGCTACCTGACCATCCCACCGCTCTATTCCTAGGCCCTCGTAGCTCAACTCTAGTCCGTGAACTCAAATCAAGCCCTTGTTGATAAATAAGTCATAAAAGTAAAGGTTTCTGAAAGTTGTTTCGATGTAAACAAAAAAATAAAATACCGTTCATATTAGTTCGTAGATTCCTGTCAATACGAAACTTTAATCCGTTTGGTGATTATCTTTCTTAAGTTTCCTCTAATTGAATTTTAAAAATCATTGAAGGAATTTAATACTACACTCTCCATATAATTAATTTATCACCTCCTTTATTTCATCACAATAGTAAATCCAATCGATTGCGAAAAAAGGAACCTCGTAAGAAGTGAAAAAAGAAACATTAAAACTTATTGTTCTATTTTAGTATGATTTAAATACAAAAATGAAATATTTTCTCATAAAATTAGATTGGCGATATCATTATACAAAGTTTCTCCCCGGTGATGTTAGCAATAATTTCTTAGCTTCTTCTTCTTTGAGTTTATAGTAAACTTATTATTACTTACTCCTTGGTCTTTGACAATTGCCAATGGTCCTCTTTGTATTGAGCGCAATTTTCGCGGGTTGGTTTGATCCAGTTTTGTATAATTTAAAAACATCTAGTATCTACGTTTTGATTTATGTCAATGCATATGACTTATAGTTTATAATGTGTTCCGAGGCCGTATTAAAATACTTGCAGTCCACTAATCGTCCATATTCAGTGAATGATATATTTCAAAATCTACATAATGCTTACAGTAAAAATGTAATCCAAAAATCATTGGATGAATTATCTGAGAAAGGTTCGATAAGGGAGAAAGTGTATGGTAAACAAAAGGTAGAAAATCATTCTCATCTGATTTTTTCTTCTTTAGATGCTTCATTTACTATCATTAAAACTTATATAACTTGATTTAAATTCAAATATTAATCCTGAACTCTTAATTTCCAAATTTTTGAACATGATTAATAAAGTTAATTTGTTATTTGAGGAAGACCAATGAGAAAAAGTATTTTATTATTTGTATTTCATATCAATTGTAGATATATTAAAATTTGAACTACTAATTATCATAAATTTTACAAATGAACTTGAAACTTAAATTTAATACATATATTTAGAAACTCCATAGGTACTATCCACATTTTTAAATGTAAAGTTAGCCTATTTTTGTTATAGTTGTTGGAATGAAAAAAAATTGTTATTTAGGAAAAGATGGTCTGGGCAGCTGTCAAGATTAATACTGAAATATTGTACTACAGTATTAATAAATACTAACATTTTCCCCTATGTTTTAGGCATTCAGATCATAAGTATCAAGATTCGGGAAGAGATATTCTCTTGTAACAATGTTAGTCCAGTTAATCTTTAGTCATTATTGGTCTCTTAACAAAACATTGGCATTTATTAATAGTATTTTACTCTATTTTTGTTTTAATTTTGACTAACACCTTGTTCATCTTCTGCAGGGTGATTGAATTTTTTGGCCAATAGACAGTATGCGATAGATTTTAAGGAACATGGTCCAGGCGGCGATCATGAATGGTACAATAGTAACATATGTTTTACGCTACTTTGCAGAGCTTTATAAACTTGATCCTTGTAGTTTTGGAATTTCAGAATCATTCTGAAACCACCAGTATTTCGGCCTGCAATATGGGGCGAAACATTGTTTACTAATAAACAGTTTCCTACTATTTTTGTACCTTTCATGCCCACCACACGCACACCCTCTTTCTACGACTTAAAAAATTAGGATCAACCATTCAATTCTTAATAGATTCTCTATTATTCAAATAATTAAAATAAGTCTATTATGTGCATTTTGATTCATTTTTGTGGAATTTAGAGCAGGTTTAAGATACCATAAAAAATTATTTGAACTCGAAAATAATTCTTTATATTTAAGATTTCCCTTTTCATTTGCTGTAAGTTTGTTATCACATCCGTATGATCAGCATTTACTGATGATTATATTCTGTATAATTTTAGTGTATGTTAAGATATACCCCATACAACATAAGTTTATTTCCTAAATCAAACATTCCTATGTAAGATGGCTTATCTAAAAATTTTTTTTTTATTTTGGCAGATTTATTGTGTTATTCAAGCAGCTGAGGATGTAGGCAATGAAGATGAACTTTTTGAATTAAATGAATCTGTAAGTATTAATATATTTAAGTAAGTATAAATCTGACCAAGTATGATTTAGTAAAAATAAGTTGAATTTTTAGATTATATTGTCTGCTTGAAAAATTAAAGTTAGCTCATAATGAACATGAATTTTCACAATTCCTGAATAAAATATATAAAATAAATTAAGAAGGAGATAGTCTGGGTTGTGATCAAGAATAAATGGTTTTCATTTTTAACTTTTTTACCGTTTTTTTGTTAGTTTTTCATTCATATATGGGTTTCTTTTTATTCTTTCTTCTTTATATCTTTTCATTTGCTTGTCACTTTTCAATTCTTGTACTAGCTTTACCTACTCTGTATCTTTTTATTTAACCCCTGATGGAAACCTCGAATGTGGGTCGAAGTGTTGGCTCATAATAAAATTTATAAGTATTTAGCAATTGTTTTTCTTGACCACAACCTTTTTAATTCATACATGGTCAAACAGCTATACAATATAAAATAATTATTTATTAATGTCCAGTAAATGATTTAGATCTTAATTCATTATTTTCTGATGCCTTAGATGACTGTATTATTAAGTATAATTCATTTATGACATTTTTATGAAATTTTATAAAATAAATATATTATTTTTGTTACTATCAGCTCTAGCACTAATAAGGCCTGCAATATGAATTGATTGGTGTCAGATTATTTACCTTAACTTCCTTTGCTGTTTTATTTTTTCCCACATTTTTTTCATCTTAGACTTAAAAATGTAAACAAGAGAAATTAGAGAATTTTTCACATATTATGATAGTTTACTTGAGGTGATTACTTTCATTATTGGCTCAATCTACTTTTTCAAAATTTTTTTTTGGAAGATCATTGACGGTTTGTAATTGTTTTTGTTGTAAAATTTTTGAGGAAGATCTTAGGAATATAGGTTCAATTTCTACTATTAATTTAATGAAAGATTTCAAAAGAAACTTTGGCATTCCCACTCTGTTTAAGATAGGTTGGGAAGTAGTCCCCTTACTTGGCTTGTACTGATCCCCTCACAGCTTGTTCTCATGTCAAGAAATCCCTTGTTACACAATGCTTAGAGAACAATACTGATTTTGCTCAAAGATCAAACATACGAATCACAATTATCTCGATAAATCTATTTTTGGTACCAGGTCATTTTTAAATGACAGTTATTAATTTATCAGTTGAATTACTCATACAATGTCTATTTTATGTATATACATACATATATACAATGTCTATTTTATTTTCCTCTAGACTGATAAGGCATTTGATTAAAAGGTAAGTAATATAAATTGATGCTTGAGTTTTAATATTTATGAATAAGAAATATTTTGTTAAAAATATATAATCTCTTTGAATAATAGTGTTAATCTCAACAAATATTTTTATGAATTCCTTGCTTTTAGATTGAAAAGAAGTCCAAGGAAGCTGTTCAATTAGAGCAAGAAATAAAACTTCTTGAGGGGAAGTTGAAAGAAATACAGTCTCAACCAACCACTCAACAGGTAACGTCATTCATTTTTTATATTGTATTAATTAAACAAAATATATCTAACACTTTAATGTTATTTTTATAATACTTAACCCTGAAATACTATTTTGAGTAAAACATACTAGGTTCTGAGCATTCATATAAATAAATATGTATCTTTGTCCATGAATTTATGTATTCATATGATTCTTGAAGGTAATAATTAATTACTTTAATTATTGTATTAAATATAATGCATGAAAAGACTTACCTTCTTCTTCTTCTTCTTTTTTTTTTTTTTTACTTTCATTATGTCTTCAATTTATCTAATCTGATAAATAATTTGTAAATGAATGGTATTTGTTTAGGCTGAGGCAGACAATGAGAGATTGAAAAAATCAAATGCTCTTCTAAAAGAAAAATTAAATCAACTGACAAAAGGAGTTTCAATCATTTCTAAAGAGGAATGGAAAAAAGTTGAAGAAGAACTAAACAAAGTTACCAAGTAAGAAATAAATACTGTTTAATCATGAGATTATTTCTGTACCTCGGAGTTATATAGTTATATACATTATGTCCATTTAATACCAATTTTGCATTACATAGTAGTCATGTTTTAAAATAAGTTTTTACTAAATGCAGAGGTATATAATACTATCTACACAACCAATCCTAAAGGTAGTTACACACTTAAAAAAAAAAATTGATAAATGTTTATTTGAAGGGAAACATCTATTCAAACTGCTCTCTTCCAAAGTTAAAGAAATATAACATAGTTTCCTAAACCTCAGATGCAGCAAACTGTTTGTTTTTTTACCAAGAGGTATAGATAACTATGTCCTAAATCTCAGAGGTACAGAACTGTACTCGCTTTACCCAGAGACCTATAACTATTTCTTGGATCAATTGTTAAGGGAATCACATCCTTTAAAAAAAAATACTAAGTAAACTTTTATTCAGAGAGAAGCATATGTTCAAACTGCTCTCCTGAAATTTTAAGAAAATGTGACAATGTCTTTTACTTCCGAGGCACAGCTGGAAATTAGTATTATCATCTTTGAAGTTTTCTTATGGTTATGCATTAATAATTTATAAATTGTTTATTTCTAGTATAAGAATAAAAAAATTGTTCAAAATTTTGCTACGTATATAAAAAGATTTTGTTCATGCAAAACGTGCCCTTTTATCAGCTACAGTGGAAGGCAAAGAATTAAAAAAATAAATACTTTATTCTACACCAGTATTGGATGAAACATTGGTTTATAGCTTAATTGTTCTTTATATCCTCATATATTTATGCTTGGATCAGAAGCTGTGCCAGTTTTAAGTCAGCCTGTGCGGATTAAAATTGTTTGACCCATGGAATAAACCTTAACCTAATAGTTTCTAGAAATGATTGATAGCCTATCCTTCCTATGTATTCCTATTTGGAATACATTTAGATATTAAATCCCAAATAAAAAAAAAATTCATAAAAGTCTGATATAAATTTGAAACCTTTTTCTAAAGTAATTTTTTTTTTCTCAGAGAATATAAGAAAAGAAGCAGGTGGCTCAAAGACATGACAGATGCAGTTTTAGAGAATTACAATTCATCGAAAAACCAATTGTATGAGGAAATTGGAATTGAAATGTGATAAACATACATCAAGTTATTGTTTTATTAAAAAAAAAATATATATGTGTATATATATATCGCTACTTATATTTGATAGTGGGACAACTTAAAAAACAAAAATTTATTTCAAAGATAGTACTGTACGCTGAGGTTACTTTTCAACAAGTAGAGCAAATTTTGGATAATCTTTAGGGAGATCAGTACGGAAAGTAACCACAATTTATAGGACTATCTTTGGAATACATCCAACCGACAATAAAAATAATTCTTTTTTAAGTTGTGGCACTATCAAAGCAATCCAGCAATTCGATCACTTTTGTTATATATAAAATTATTTCTAAAATAAATATATTATTTGTTTATTTTTTTTTTTTTCCAAGAATTTATTTGTAGGTATAGTTTCAATAACACTCTTATTTCCTATTTTCATTATGATCTGGCAAATTTGAAAGAAACTCAGTTAATATTGGGATGCAAATTATTGAATTAAAGAAAACAAATAAAATACATGCTGGGAACATTGCCAGAGGATGAATATTAATGGCCACAAAAACTTTCTATGGTTCTAGAAGTGAAAAGATGAAGCCTTTAATCATTCTTCTGTTGGAAGTGAAGTAAACATTCCACTGAATGCTAGGGAAATGAATAGTAAAGCTGGTTGAGGAAGCCTGGCAAAGGGTTGTAAAGCTAAGTCAATGAATAAAAAATATATGGTTAAATCAATAAAACTGCTACAATAATTGTTGTTTTTCACGGACAAGTTTATAAATTTTTAAGTAGATATTGCTTAAATTCAGCTGTATAATCTTTGAAGACATTAAAATTGCAAGGCTATTGTCTGTATAAGCCACTTATGTAGACAATTTCCAAAAACTTAGCAAAAAATTATACTTTATAGAAAGTTGTCACTAAATTTAATTAATCAGAATGATTTTTTTTTATCTTATAGAGCAAAAATAATTATGTTTAAGAAAATTGTGGAAATCAATAGTAGTTAAAATAATAGTAATCATTGTATAAATTTTATTTTAGGTGCGTATTAGAAAGAAATCCTAATTCAAATATTGAAAAACAATTACTGAAAGAAAAGTTAAATTATTAGTTTTTTAAATAATATCTTCTAGTATATTATAAATGGTAACATACTATAAAATAAGAGATATATCAATTACATTCAACATTAAAAAATAGAGGTAATGAGTATTTTAATTAACAAACATATCTAAGATATATTTACATAGATAATAAATACAAAATGTCTTCAAGTTATTACAACAGGCACATGGTTTAATACATATAAGTAATAAATAACAAAAATAAAATTTCAGTTTTAAAAAGATTTTAATATCAGTAAAACCTGATAATTAACTTTTCTTGGGTCTGACATACCCAAAACACATCAGAGAGGTAAATAATTCTTCCATTTTTAGGCAGACGACGCTTATAAAGACATTTTCCAGTTCTTGCATCAATGATGTACCATGAACGAGACTGTATGTAGTCGTAGCAGAGGAAAATATTAAGCAAAGACCTTGTTTCTGGATGGAAGTCTCCAGGAAGTTTGGTTACCCAAAGAACATTTCCATTCAATAAAGAAACAGCTTCAACTCTGCTATAATGTGTTTCAGCACGTGAAATACCATAAATAACATCTTTCTTATAATTGGTATGATAATCAATGAAAGACTTCTTGATCATTCCAATTTTATCCCCACTCAATCTATTGAATGTATTTATCTCCTTATCAGTAATTAGAGCAAGAACATTTCTACTGGTCCTTATCCAACTGAAGTCAAGGCATTCTATATCAAATGATTTGTCACCTGACAATGCATAAACTCCCAAAAGAGTATTCGATCGAGCAAAAACATTTTCTTTGGCTCGTAACAAAGTGCATTTCCAAGGGAATAAGAGCTTCTTAGTAACACCCGTACTAAGATCAACAATATTTGTCGACTGAATAAATAAATAATCACATATCCACAACTTATTTTCATATAATAAAACAAATTCTACAGACGAATGCTCAAAGACAATACTTGATGTAGGAAAATTATCTCTATAAATACATAATTGCCCAGTCACGAAACCACAGAACAAATATGGTTTATAATCATCAGTTTGATATACAGCTACACATGTATTTCTTATTACAACTAGATAATCCTTATTCATTTGTATTTCACGCACAAAACATCCTGTAAAAGTGCGCTCGTGCAGAGTAATAATCTTTGAATTTTCTCTTGTATAAACAAAAATCTCAGATCCATTACTAAGGGCAATCTTTCTGTCATGGGTAGCAATGCAGTAGTGGGGTGATAGGTCTTCTGTCTGCAATTTTGTTTCTAAGAACAGATTCTGCTCCCAATTGTAAACCACACCCCATCTCCACTCCCCCCAAATTCTGGCATATCTGCATAAGTCAAAGTATTCATCTAAAATAATTTTAAAAATTATGAAATGTTAATTACATTCCAAGAAACATATATAGAGCAATAAACTTCAAACTACTCAATAATAAATGTTCTATACTATATATTTAAATTAGAAATACTTTTTAAATTAATGCCCATTCAATTTCTAGATAAATATGTGTTTTTCTTCATAAATCTGATAAGTTTGCATTCAAGAATTTATTAAGCTAATCTTAATTAGTCACCCTGGTTGATAGATAGATCAGCTGAACCTGAATAGCTTTTTGGCTATATCTACCAAATTCATATTTTCTTTAAAACATGTCTTTTGACTAAAAGCCAAACTGTTTTACGACTTATGTTGTTTAATTAAACTGATTCCATTATTCAATATACATTTCGCGAAGTATTGTGCAGCTAATTTTAATTTCATTGTAGGAATTGATCCTCATTCTAACTTTGACTGTAAGATTAGATTGTACTTGCAACCTTTTGAGGGTTCAAGCATACACCATCTTAAATAACAAGCTAAATAGTTTGGAAAACAATAAAAAAATAGATACATCCCTTTTGCTTCAAATAATCTATACTACTATTAAAGGTGAAGAGTTTGTTTCAATCCATTAATTTCAAGATCGACATCTGATTTGAAAATTTCTTTTGGTGTTAGATAGACTGTTTATTGAGGAAGACTTTAAAAATTAAAACTATCGATCACTCTGAAGTATTGCAGCTTTTCTTTAAATAGTTTAGAACAGACAATGTAAGTAAAAAAATACTTTGTAAGTATAAATCAATCAAAATGAAGATACTTCTATCATGTCAAATCCTTTATTAGCAAGTGTTCCTTTTGTTTTTCACATGAATTTAATCAGATATCCCTCGTCAAGTACATATTCCTGTCATATATATATAATAGGCCTCTAATTCAAATTTACATGGGTGAGACTATGGTTCACAACTAGTATCTTGATAAAAAAAAGTCAATAGTGAATGATAATGATATCAATTAGAAAAATAAATTTATAACTGGTCTAAAAGATGTAATAAATTCATATTATTACAAAAACATAAATTTACCTGAAGAAGGTTCTTTATTGATGTCCAAATCATCCAATTGACACTGCTTTCTCCAAAGAAATTCATCATTAGCAATCAACTTCCATGCCTTGGAAACTTTAAATATTTTCCACAAATCATCACCATTTAAATGACTTAATATATTTTGTCCAATTTCAATAGGGAGTCTTGCAAGAATATCAAAATTATGGTCACTGGTCATCTAAAATTAACCATAGCAGTTGATAATAAATATACTTTGCCTATACTTGTATATATATATATTGTACCACAATAATTTTCAAATTAAAAAACAGTTTACAATTATATTGATTCAGAAAACATATTTTATATCATTAAGATTTCTCCTGGATCTTCAAGTATTCCATTGAAATGTGGAATCAATACACATGAATTAAAATTCAACCGAGGTAAGTCAGTACATGAGGGCAAAATGTTGTAACTTTTAGTTTTTACTTCACTTTTTGGCTTATTAAGGTTGAAAAATGTTGCCATCGAAGTGACAGCACCTTTAAATTTAATAGGATAAGTTGCATTAATCGTTCGCGAACCTGGTTAGATTTTATACTGTAGCTCTATGGTAGACACTCTTATGTTTCATAGATAAATGTTTATTTATTTATTTTTAATACGATTTTGAGTTCTGAAAAATATTGGCCAAACAGTAAGTAATGGCAAAAAACTTTTATGTTTTTAAGATTATTCTATAAATTAGTATTATCAAAGGCGAATCATGGTAAACAATGTTTCCTATCAATGGCCTTTCCGTCTCCGTACATTGCACAAAGTACATAAGAACAAAAAACAAGATAACAACCACAATGAATAAAAGGAAATACAGAATAACTAGACATTTAATAAGACATAAGTCTACTTATCCTGTATTTCATTTTATTCATTATGGTTATCTTGTTCTTACCCGTGATGAAGGCCTGAAATTCTGGCCGAAACGTTGGGACTAATAAATTTTGCCTACTTTAATTATTTATTGAATGTTTGTCTTTGAAAAATACTTAGTTTTCAGGTTATAAGTAAACAACTAAATCAGAATTACGCCACTTTTTGGGAATTCAGCCTTTTTTACAATGGTCTTGCGGCTCAACACAGGTGCAGTGCCCCTTGAATGGTTCACTGCTATATTTGTTTATCTTTAGCGGCTGGACACTGCATTTTTAAGATATTTTGCCCTTGCCAAAATTTAGTGGCGTTTTATTGAATTTATATATTATATATATGATTTTGAAAATCATGAC
>NW_027111171.1:838170-865549 GCF_000696795.3 Halyomorpha halys | reverse complement strand
TATATATTGCACCATGTTTGGGCCGATAAGATTTAAAATCAAAGAGCTCAAGTTTCATTTAGTAAATGCCTAAATGGTGATAGCACAATTCTATTTTCTATCTTGATTAATACCTGCTTTATTTTCGAGAATTTTGAAATGAATCTTTGTGGGACTTAGTCAACTTATTAACCTTTTTTATTTCTTTTATAGCGCAATTTGGAATTACAGGGAAAGTGATACATGCAATGTAGGTTTTTCATAGATAATCCAATTTTAAAACGATTTTATATCGGTGATTTATCCGAACCGCAAACGAGTTTTAATGGTTTTCGACAATTTTCGGACCAACAGTACGGATTATCTTTCACTATCATCACACACTTATAGTGGATTATAGATTGTAATATAAGTTTTAAAATTAAATATGAAAAAGTAAAAAATAGCTTCATTTGACTAAAATGATTAAACTTGGGCAGAATAGTCTGCAAAAAATTTTAATAATTGGATGAGGTATGAATTTATAGTTAAGATTATCCTTCAGGGTGGAAAGGTTGCCCCAAATGTTGGGAATTTTAGGAAATAATAAAGAGTCTTTTGAGACTTAAGTAGATACAATTTATTTTATTTTTAAAAAAATTCTATATATTTTGTTCTTTGTTTATGAAGAATAGGTATAGGTAGGTACATTAGTATTTTTTTTTCTTGTTGCTTTATTTAAAAGTCCCCAAAAATATGATTTCCCTGAACAATTTATATGTACTTTGTACTCTCCTTGTGAAAAATTCTGGATAATGTCCCAGTCGATCTGGAAATTGTCCTCTGAATTCCATTCCATTGATACATGGTGTGTATTTACATTTATACTGTCGATATTTAGTATATTTATTGTAGGGTTCAAATGGTTAGTTTCTAAAATTTCTATATTAATACAATTAAATTCTGAAAGACTTTGGACTTATCCTTACTACTAACTACTAATCCTTATAACTAATTATTGTCACTGGCATATTTGGAACACTGTGAAGAGTATTTTACTCTATTAAGGTACATAAGGATATACATCAAGTTTTATAGCGATTTGATAACTTAGTTCGGCGTGATTGATTAAAGTGGTATTGCGTATACGAGATAAGATAGTGAGTGATAAGGATGGTACTTCATTAAGACAGTCAATTAGGTGTTCGACCGGCGACTGCTAAAACAGAATGATCCGCCTATTTTTGTTGACTCTCTGCGCCTTGGGTGTCTTTTCATCAGGATGTGAGGGGCCACAGCATAACGCACAGTTCGGCAAGAGAACCGTCAATGACATGTAAGTGCATTTAAATTCGAATAAAGAATAATACATTTTATATCTTCGAAATCTTAGGCATCACCTTTCTTAAAATTTTAAATTATTAGTTTGAAAATAATATCTTTAATATTTATAACTCATTTTAAAAACATTTAAGAATATAATCTCTCTTAAAAAATTTTATCTTCAAATAATAATTTAATTAAATAACTAAATATACCCTGAGTAATAGAATATACTTTGATTTACTTCTCAATCATAAATTACTAAACCAAGATTAAATAAAATTTCATTTAATTCCTAATTAAATATTTCTTCCCTAATTTCCAACCGATTAATTCAAATAATTAATAAATACAATTGGTTAATTTATAAATAATTAGTAAGTTTACTTGAAATAATTAATACGATTTAGTTTTAAATTTACATCCTAGGATATTCATAATTATACTTAGATATTAGATAATAATATCACATTTAATTTGTTATACGATTTCCGTTATTTTAAATTAGATGTAAAAAGAATTATTTTGCGTGGTGAAATTTTAATTTGTAAGATTAAAAAATTCATGTTAGGCATAAAGAGTCATATGTTTGAATAAGGGTCATTCTCTAAGAAATGGACATATACGAGGTTAAAATATATGGAAAAGAAACTGGACAGGATCATGACGTGACGAAATTATTTCGAGTTCAAGTTTTAAAAAAAACATTTTAGGGATATCACCGAGTAATTTGAGTCTCCAAACTTCGAAATTGGTTTGGCCATGTGCTTAAAATAAAAAAAAAAAGCTCACAAATTGACAAGCTAAACAAATTACATTTCTTGTGAATATGTCGTATTCGGATAAATATTAGAGTATCCATTTAGGCCCTATTCTCGAATTTATTGAAGAGGACAGGACCTTGACGAAATCCAGGTTTTTCTAAAATATCATGTTTAGTTGTAATGGTTTTCCAAAAGTTGTTATAGAAATGGAAACTGAACAAGTATTGATCATTAACAAAAAATTGGTTTGGATACTCACTTAAGTAATTAATCCAGGAGTCTGATGCACTTCGTTTGGTTAATCACAGCTCAGTCGACGTTTACATTCACCCAACGCACAACATTGAACGATTCCAGAGTTGTTTATAGGTTTTCTAGACTGCTGAGAAGTGTAGGAAAAAAAATGTGGGAAAGCAATCTCGTGAAATACAGCTCTTAACGTGAAACTCGTGATACATAAGGGCAGCACCGTGACGGTAACGCTCTGTACACTTATATTTATTTCTCAATATCGTAACCTATCAGCTCTGAAAATAAGGAACATCCATTCTTGGAGTAGTCTGGCCTGTAACAGAACAACTGGTCTTGAAATTTTTGCAAAAGAAGAACTTTCTACAAAATCTTAACATGGAAAAATCGTGCCCGAATTGGACAGAATCAGGACATATTAAAGGATTTTGGGTCTATACAAAAAAAAATTCACTGCTAAAAGAAAAATTTTATAATGCAATTTAAACATTTCCTCGGTTTCAAAATCACAATTGGGACGCCAAAAACGGTGTGAACATCATTTCAGCCGCCCTGAGCCCATAAGGCTGATTTTTAGGGCAGAGTTTGCCATGGCCAAAAAACAATTGAGTTTGTTCTTTGGCAAAAAAAAGAACTAAGAAAAGTACAAACCTTTCTCTTTTCCTTTAAATAAATAAACATGGTTGTAAAAGGCGTTGAAATTTTAGAAATACTGAAAAACTCGTTAATTTCGTAGCAGTATTGGTCATTGGAAAAAATAAGGAAATAAATCTAAAAAAAATTATATGACTAAAATCTTGTTTATAAATTGGTAAAACTATGATGAGGACAAATCTCCAACAAATACGTCAATTCTATTATATTTATATATTTTTTATTTCAGTAACTAATTATATTCACGTATTAATAACATCCAAAAATCAATATGTATGATCGAAAGATAATTCGAGTTTTTTTAAAAATATTTTACTACGATTTTTAATTACTTATAGTCGGATTAATACTTTGTGGAAAAATGGCCGACCTAACACATTTCTGAATGGGTGTTTGCTTAATAAATTATGATCCAACTTGACAGATGGAGAATAATTAATTCAATCATTGTTATGATTATTTTCAATGCATATGATTAAATGTTAGATGTTAATTACATGAAATAAACACTGTAAAATGATTTTGTTTCCTTGCTTTATTTGCAGGATCGACTACGTGGATCACATTAAAGAAGAATATAGGTTTCTACGAGTTATCGACAAGACAGTAACGTACCCACCCCCTAACCAAGACCCATCGACGGTCCTCATAAACTTTATCGAGGTTACAGATCTCTACACAAATGGCAACGGAGGTTGTCCCACATTAGTCAGTGGAGGACCAGGGTTCAACCATACTACTATTCAGTTCACTTCTAAACGTAATCATGGCCTGGATTTCCTCCTAAGAATATTTGTGCAAAAATATTTGTAACGGTTTCGACTAGGGTTCAATCATACATTTTGACGAGGGCTTAACCATACCACCATTCAGCTCACTTCCAAACGTAATCATGGCCTTAATTTCATCATAAGAATATTTGTACAAACATATTTGTAATTTTGATTAAAATTAATATTAAAACCATTATTTCTATGAAAATCACCCCTGTCTAGTCACAAAAAGTTACTTTTTTTTTTTTTAAACTTTTAACTACGCTCGGAGTTTCAAAGTTAATAGGAATGAGCAAGGTCATATGAATTATATATTAAGTACCAGATACTAAAAATTAGTTAAAACAAGGAGCTGATGCAGCCAGAATGGACCTAGTACAGGGCTTTTATCTGCTTGTCCTTCCGAGTTGATAGTGACATTAACTGTGCCCTCTGGCCGGATAGTAAAGGCCACGTACTGGTGCCCCAGAATGTCCCTCCTCTTTCCCCTCCAAACGACTTAGTATATTCATTGATCGGGACCTACTAGCCAAATATTGGTCCCGCTTCTCTCTTGACCCTTGCACTGCTATTGAATGCTACCACCAGTTATGTCGTCAACGAAAGCAGTGGGCTTCCGGCAACTCATCGAAAACAAGCTTCCATATAGCTATCTGTCCACTCGCCTATCTTGATGGGAGGATCGTAGGAAGGATGGCATATAAGTTGCTGAGAGTATACCAGCATGGATACTGTGGCACGTCTAGTAAAATCATCATGTTCACTCTCTTGTTTAGAGTTATCTCTGGGGTATGCGATGTGAAGGTGCTAATTTCGTTCAAGGTGGTTGGCTGTACATCTTGATATTTCATGTCAAGTAATGATGAACGACCTTGTAAGAAATACTCTAGGGATTCTTCGACGATGAAGTCATCCCAGGACTTCCACTTCAGTAAGTGAATTTCGTTCGGTATACCCAGGTTTTAGAATTGAACTCATTACTGAATGCAGTGCGCCTCTCGTCACTTCTGATATGAACGCCGATTCTTGTGTAGATCTCTTTACCTAAAATGCGTATTTTGAATTGGCAGTACAGTTGATATTTTTGTCGGTATAGGCATAAGTATACAATACGTTTTCAATGACGTTCAATGAAGTTTTAGATTGTTCTTTTGTTTTTTGAGAGTTATGATTCTATTTCTTGAACTAAATTTTCCATTGTGCAAGCATCTTTTGAATTACTGCTCCTGGTATATTAGATTTTCTGAATTATGTACTTTTGAGAGCTCACGCGCAAATTGATAATCTGATCATTTTACAACATTCAAAAACCTTATCAATAACCCATAAAGTGAAGAAATGTCGAAAAGTAACAATAATTGAGGCATGGAAAAGGCTCTAAGAACCAGGAATACGAAAAATAAGATTTTGAGAGGATGAAAACAATGAAGAAATCGGCTCTAATCGACTGTTAATCGCTGGGAGTTGAAGCTGAAATTTGTTCATAATTTTAGAACACAAATTGTGTCCAGCTACCTGTTTTTTCGTTTTTCTTTAAACTAGTTTTTTGGCACATACAGCCTTTTCCATTTCCATACCTCAATTAGATATGCTCATAAACAATAAAACTATGAAAATTCCTTGAAAACCTAATTAACTTCAACATTATGAAAATTCAAAAGGTCCTGAGTAGTTGAAAATCCAATTAAAAAACAAATAATTTCAGCACCCAAAACAACCAAGTTTTATTAAAGTTAAGATATCAATAAAGCTGTCTGAGGTTCTGGAAATTAATTATATTCTGATTCACCTCAGCACCCATCCAGAATACATCAACTATAAGGATAATTAAGTTACCTTGAAATGAAGAGTTTTGCCAAGAAAATTTATCTTCCATAGTGAAAACAAGAAAGAGGAAGGGAAAATATGAAGAAATAAACATTGTACACCAATCATTTCATAGTTTATTAAAAAGTAAACTATATACATTTTTAGACAGAAAGGGCCATACAAAAAACATAAATGACAGGTACTAAATGGTAATAATAATGTAGACATAATTGGTTTGACTTTTATTCCTTTATTTTCTTTAAGACATGGAGGTATTGTATATTTTACTATGGTAACAAAAAAAGAACAGTGTCAAATTAAATATAGGAAAGGTTAAATACAGCTAACCCAAACGAATATGATAGAATGAGGACTCACCTAACACCAAGTTGAAAGTTAACTCCCGTTACATTTAAAATGTAGCTCGTAGGTAATTACAAATAAGTATTTCTATTTTACTGTCAGTTTCTGTTTAGTTTTTCATTTCAATGAATCTTCACATTTACAGAAAAATGACACATTTATAGGTCAAATAAGATTAAACATGTCATTTATAACTCCAATGACATGAAACATCATTTTTAGTTCAACTGCTCGTCAGGTAAATTGAATATGGGGAGATGATACAGTTTATCCCCCTCTCATAAACTGTTCTTTTCTTCTCATTTTCCTGTAGCCATATTTTTCTGTGATAGCTACAGAAGTAGTTGAATTGTTAAAAAAAAAATTAGCATTTAATTCAACCAGTAATACGATTAACGATTTTACTTTGTACTAATAGATTTAAATCTTAAGCACAACATTGAGATATTGAGAAGGCATGTTCCTCAAATTTCTACTAAAATTGGTTAAATTAAAATATAAATTATATATAAAGTCCTTTAACAACCTAAAGTAAATGGCATGTTGTATGGCCCAATCTACTTACAAGTTGAGAAATAAGAGATTTTGATGAAACAAATAAAGTTAAAAAAGATAAAAATATACAAGGAATGAAATTAAAATTTAATTACAAATATTTAATAAGAAATAAAATCAATTATTATATATATTAAAACAAATTCATAGAAATGGAATGCAAACAAGAAAATTAAGCACAATTTAATACATAGATACATATTAATCAAATGCATACTCCACAGTCACATTCAAATAAAATAATCATTATTTAATGATTAGATATAGGAACTTGAAATAATAAAATCAATAGTACTGCTAAAAATAAAAAAGAGACCAACAGCAAGATATAAGATTATCATTCAGAACTGTTTGAATGGTTCAATTCTAAATTGGAATTTAAACACTAATTAATCAATTTCTTTTTTTATAAATAACATTGAGTTGAAATATTCATACAATTTATTATTTATAGGGGTGGAAATGAATAAAGAGAATGATCCATTGTATATATTTTGTTTAATTAATGGCAGTATTAGCAGCATGGTAAATCTGATTTTTGTTTTCCAATGAGATGCAGATGAAAATCCATTAATTTTAATAAGATTTCACGAGCCTTTTAATAACTATTGGTAACTAAAGAACTAAATAATACTGTCTATCCCAAAACAAAGGCAGATTAGTTTCTATGTCAATATAATAACGATTTCTTAGGAATATAAAGTCCTATAATCTAATAATAAAATACAATTGTTAAGTAGTGCTAATTTCTTTAATCAAAATAAGCTAAACAATATCACTGCTTTATCAAGATAAGGCATCAATAAGAATTCTTTTGAGTTGATCATTATTCCATTTATATTAAAATAGATTAAAACTAAAGTCCATTCACCAAGAAAATGCCTTGAATAGTGTGGGAAAACTATCCAACTTTTCCATGTAGTTTATTCCAATCTGATAAATACTCTAGATAAGAATGGCTAAACTTCAATGGAGAATAAAGCAAATTCTTCTTTTTAAAGCAAGACGAGGGGAAACAGACAGGATTGGATAGGCCAAGTTAGATAAGTAGTGGGGGACGTTTCAATTGTATGCCTTTAGTGAAAGGCCTCGAAATACACGTATACTTTTTATTTATGCTCCCTAAGTATACAGAAAACAATTCTCCACCTTAATCAAAAAATAATAATAAAATCTAAAAAATAACACAAACTTCAAAGCCGGGTATGAATAATGTTCCTAAAAGCTTTTTTAGGTACTCCATGTTAAGATAAGCTATTCTGATCCAAAGATAAATAAATATAAATCAAAAGAAAGAAGATATATAAATAAAACAAGTGAGCTTGTGTAAATGAAATAATAATCAGTTAAAATAAAATGATAAGATGCTCATAACATACAATAATCATTATAAACCCGACAGTTCTTCCTTCAGATTTGGAATAAATTAGCTTATCTAGTAAGATAAAAAATGAAGTTAAAAAATGAAGTTTTAAGAGTGGCCAATTATGTGATGGATTGGAACTTGGAAATACAATTACTCAACTCATTAAAAAAATTAATACTAACTGATAAAAAACCAAAACAAAGTATCCTTACAGAGCCCTCAAGGGACCATAAAATGTTAGACTATGAGTAAACTGCAATAAGACTGTTATACGAGGAGAAGATGGTTCGGGGGTGCGGTCAAAATAAAATAAAAATAAATTGAAGTAACTTATTTAATTGTGCCAACGTTTCAGCCAGAATTTCTAGCCTTCGTCAGGGCTAAGAACAGAACAAGATAACAATCAATGGATACAGAAAATATAAACAGAATGGAATTAATAAAATAAAGTGATGAAAGAAGTGGAAAATAAAATGTATGTATATGTAATTGAATAAGTAGATAAAATAACATAATTAAGGAAATAAAATAAAAATGAAGTTATATAATGCAAAGAAATATGAATATATTAGTTTATTAATAATTTAAAAATTAAAATTATGGAAAGAAAAATAAAATTGAGAGAAAGAAAATATATGTAACAAATGAAATATGTAACCATAATATTGCGTATAAATATATGTTGTAATAAAATATGTATAAAATATAACATATAAATGTTGTAATATTAAATATGCCTAATATGCCCGTAAAGGCAATAAGACTGTATAAGGAAGAAGGAATACCCAACAGAAATTACAGTGGAAGACATTTACTATATAAAGGAAAATAATTCAAGTACCTGGACACTGTAATCAGATGAAGACAAAACTCTAAGAAATCCAAATCTGTATACAAAATTGGCATATTTTGCAGTAGTTCCATAATTGATATCCTGCATTCTTTCCTGAAGATATAAATCGATAAGACCCATATTACAGCTGCTATTTTCTTGAATAGTAGCAAAGAATTTTTGGTTAGATCCTATCATGAAAAAATTATTGATCCCACACAAGAAGAACAGCATGTAAAATCTAACAGAGAACCAAGGATACTAAGTGAGATTAAAAGATGTTTTAAAGGTGCAAGAAGTAACAACTTTATCAGTCAATAAGAACAAATCAATGAAAAATATATATATATATACATATTAACAAACCTAGACCTTGAACTGAATTAACTATAAAAAAAGTTCACAAGTACAAAGGTCTGGATAAATTGCCAAGATGAAATAATAGCCATTTTATAGCAGTGTTACAAATGTTAATGCTACCATTCAAATTGGAATGATCCTTTGGACCACAGGAGGGTAGCCTCATCACACCAATAATTTAGTAAGCGGTAGAAGTTCTTATTAAATTCTATGCATATAGAAAACCAAACAGTTACTGTAATTTAAACATTTTGAATCACACAAATGATTATATATATTTTTACTGATTGTATCACTAAAATACATTTCAATTAAATTTTAAAAGTAATTTCATGCATGTTGAATAATAAAACTCCATTTTTGTTTATTCCCTTACTGCCCATTTCTGATATATGGGATGGTAAACCTATAGGTTACCACCCTATTCTAACTATAATAAGAAGGTCGAGTTTTTAATCCTTAAGGCCGACATGAAATTAATGTTAACCAGCCCATGCTGGAATCGAAACCAGTGTAGCTGCAGTTTTGAGGTTGCTAAGAATACACCTTAGCACTTTTTTTGCCCTCTAGGGCAAAATCCATAAAAGGAAAGAAAAGATTATCATAAAAAAAATATATAGAGAATGAAATATTACACAAGCATAACATATCATTAAGTATTAAAATAAACTATTTGAAAGGTAAATAAGAAAACCCCACATCTTGTAACATAACATTTAACAAATTAAAAAAAATTGTAATAAATTAAATCTACAACTTACGGTAATGGATTTCGGTAAATAAGAACTAGGATACCTTAGGCATACACTTTTATAAAAATTTCCTCAAGTTTATACTTTATAGTTCTGACTTCGTACCATGAAATAGAAGCTTAAAAATTAAACAAATAATAATTTATAAACTTAAAATATTAAAAGTATTTGGTTAAAATCAAGTGGAACAACAAATATTGCCTTAATCACAATGTCATTTATGGGCTTATAGGAGAAATTGTGACTGGCTTTATAACAAGCCAACAAAGAAATATTATTTCCTTTTAACCATTTAAAAGGAATTTAAAAAATAGACCTGCTGCTTGGTTGTGTTTTTGAAGTATAACTCCTACTTGAAACATAACTCCAATTTGCCTGCAATAAAATAAAATTAATATAGAAATTACTATAAATTAACGCCCTTTCTATCTTCTTAAATATTATCCATAAATGTTTATGCATTTGTGTACTTTTATATATGTGTATTTAAATATCACTGCTTCAGAAATATAATTACGCAAAAGTAAAATTTACTTTATTGTGTTGGCGGACTCAAAAATGCATTTTTTAGATGTTTGGGATCCAAATAATTGAGATGTGCATGCTTATTTATCTCCCCTGATGGGAGTTTAGATAGGTTTGGTGGTGAGAGAGTAAAGTTGTGTCATACTTCTGGAGTAGCAATATCTACATAATTAATATCAATCAATAATACCTAAGCAATCTGGCATAGTACATTTTACCATGAACTTTTTAAATCTTAGAGAGCTATATGCTACTTTTCATTTCTTTACTAAATCAAGTCATCTTCATTGCTAAAATATTTATTTGTATTTATTATTTTTTTAAAACTGAATGTATTTATTTGTTTATATTAGTGAAGTTAAGTGTTTATTTCTATATGATAGCTTATTTTTTTTTTCAGCTAATAGCATGAATCAATTAATATTAGTTTATTTTTTAATTCATATTAGTTTATTTTCTACTCTTGCAATTGCTATAATTTCATGTTGTTCTTTTTTATTCTTTTAATTTGTTAATTCAAAGTCTACAATTATACAATACAATACTATAATTAACAACTTACACTGTACACAAAATTTTGTTTCAAAGGAGTGTGTACATTTTGTTAATAAACTCCTCTTGGATAGGGCTACTATGCAAGAGCAAAAACACAATATTGATGCATGAATTAAAACATGAGTAACAATTATTTTTATCACCTGGAGTCCAAGACACCAAGAAAGACCAACAGGATTTTGACAAGTTACTCCAAGACGTTTGCATACTTGCCCATCACTAGTTATTGCCCATACTTCATCACCACTGGCTGACACACTGAGGAATTTATCTAAACATTTAAAGTATGAAAGATAAAAAAACTGAACATAACATAAATTATATTGATATAAAACTTAATTAGTAATTAAATTAACAGTCAAGTCATAATATTAACTAAAGATAAAATAATAATCAACAAAAACAATCTTCTCACAGACACTAAAGTAAGAAAAACAATAGCAAAAAAATCTAGCCCGAATCATAAATGGTATATGAAGACAGACAACATTAAAAAAAAAATGATAAAGAATTTAAAAAGTAAAGATAAACATATGTAAATCCACAATATTTGAATACATATAAATAAAAATGTAAATAACTTTAGCTACCAATAGGTGGATCTATAAGCGCTTGCCAATGGGTGCCTTCGGGGAAAACAGGAGTAACTTCCTTCCTTACGAACAATTTGCCTTCAGCATCTAAAGCCCATACTGCCCATCGTCCAACTGACACTTTTTTAATACAAACGCCTTTTGGTGGTTCTACCAACTCCCATACCTCACCTAAAGTTCAAAACTAAGTTAACTGAAACTAACAAGAATATAGTTCAAAGATTAGTATGAATACATTTTGTACCTATTGGGTTTGATGTGGTTACGCCAAATCTCCAGTAAGCCGAACCTGTAGCAGATACAGCCCAAACTTGGTTCCCACATCCACAACTGATGCTGTTAAGAGGTTGTTCACAAGGAACATGTTCCCAACTATCACCCTAAAAAGAATTTAAAGTTCCATAACCAGTTGTAAAAAAAAATTAACTAAAACTCTTTAAATTATGATTAATAAAATATTTTCTAGCACCATTGGATTTGAAACAGTGACTCCTTTCCTAAATAATGTGTCGCCATTCACAGCAACTGCCCAAACACACACCCATTCCAATCCAGTAGAAACCTTTAGAATAAAAAAAGAAAAATTATAAGTAGTTATAGACAGATATATATCTTCAATTATGACTAGATTGGCAGTAAATCAAATCTAGTATGGTTTGTGAAGATAGCTCATCATTACAGTTGGTAAACACAAGAATTTAGTAGTTGGCCAAATTAATTTTTTCTTAAACACAGTTTTGGTTTTCTGGGAATGATTAGATATCTCTTAATACCAGAAATACTCACAAGAGAAGTTTCCAGACTAAAATATGTTATTAAATCTTTAGAAAGAACAGGAAGAAATTTCCATATTATTAAATACTATATAAATAGATTAAAAATTAAAAATAACGCTAAAAAGATACCTGAAGTGATATAGACTTGACTTTAGTATTGCCAACTTCTGCCCAAGGGCCTGATGTCTGTAATCTGCAGTCCCTAGCCCATCGTCTCCTTCGAACATAATCTGTCATCATCTTGCGAGGATGGAAGGATGTTGAAAAATCTACAGCGTACTGCCAACCATCCGAATCTATACCTCCAGGTGTTAGGAAGTCTATGTACCAATCACTGGTCTGGAATGAGTAGTAGTTGAACATATAATTAATTTTGAAACAGGATTAAATCTCAAGTTCTACTTTTTAGAACAACTTTTTGGAACAATATTTGCTTTAAATCTCCATCATTAAAAAAAAAAAATAAGTAATTCAAGTAAATTTAAAGAAAAATAATTTTAATTATCTGATATTACAAGAAAAACAGTTATTGTCATATAAGGAAGACCGATTAGAGCTATCTCCCTAGAGAGGCACACATTAATATTTCAATCAGATATACTTATGATAAGTCATTGTACTCTCATTCAGGAAGGTCTCGCTCGTAGAAAAATTATAATCTACACAGATAGCCAGGCAGCAATAGGGGCACTCAACAACCCCATTACACGATCTAGAGTTGTTGAATACAACTATGTATATTCATATCTCATGTGTTAATAAAGTCAGTATTTAATGGGTGCTAGGTCACTGTGGTATTCCTGGCGATGAACAAACTGACAGACTAGCAAGGAATGGTTCTGAAACCATTCCCATTACCCCTGAGCCAGCGTTGGCATAAGACTAAGCTATGCTCAAAGTAATATAAAAGTAGCTTACGTCTTAAAAGCTAACCATTACTAGCTTAACAAAAGACAGCTACAATCTAAGCTGTTCCTAGATGAACCCCGCAGGGGCCGAAGCGATGAACTACTTTGGCTGGACAGGAATTCTCTAAGTAAAATTACAGGGATCTACACAGGTCACACTTAATAAACTTATGTTTAACCTTAAGCTTACAGAATAAACCTTGTGCAGGTTCTGCAATGCTGAGGATGAGAAGGCACACCACATGATACACTGGTGTGACCAATTTGCAGGGTTGAGGTTCGTGTTGTTTGGGGTTAATCGTGTTGTGGACCCCAAATGGTGTGAATTAATCAATCCCTCAAGCTTACTTAGATTCCTAGAATCTACACATCTCAATCATTATAATAATGCAAGTATTAATAAGCTCATTTTATAATGGCTCATTTATAATTGCTGTGGTGTTATGCTACAACGTTGTAATGTGGATGGTTCACAATAGGGCTTATAGGCCTCAGTGCTTAGAGCCAGTTTAAACAAATATATACTAATACCCAAATCAATATAATGAAAAGAAAAATATTGTGATAGATGTATCATATTTTCAACTCATGACCAGTTTGTAACATACCCAACTCCAGTGGAAAGACAAAAGCCTAGTGGTTTCCTTGGACCTTTTATGGCAGCCCGTAGAGTCACTCCACATCGGACGATCCGTAGGAAGACCACGGGGTGTGAACCCACTCAAGGGATTCCAACGCTGGTTTTCATAGACAAAACACCTGCAGGTATCAGTCATACTGTTTATCCCAACGCTACTGTTCTCTAATCCTGGACAGGTTTAGTTTTCAGTTAAAAATAATTATATTTAGTTATGACTATTAAATAATTA
Organism: Halyomorpha halys; assembly: GCF_000696795.3. Lineage (NCBI taxonomy): Eukaryota > Metazoa > Arthropoda > Insecta > Hemiptera > Pentatomidae > Halyomorpha > Halyomorpha halys. Next base: position 851,565 of record NW_027111171.1, on the reverse strand, counting down.
TTGTACAACAGAAAAATTATAAATGTTTCAATTTATAGAAAATGACAAATCTAATAGAGTTAAAATAATTTGAAATAAAAAACTTATGTTAACAAAGTTATTGAGATTCAAGTTTTTAAGATTTAACTGTGTTAAAAATATTTTTAATTTGGAAGTTAGAAATACTCTGATAAAAAAGAAAATAAACAATGAATTCATAGGTAATAAAATAAATAATATAAGAATTATGACAATGAGATATTGACCTCCTAAAAATGCACCGCCCCAACCACCAGTGTAGACCCAGGGAGTGTTGTCAGCAGATATACCCCAAGTGACACCTGCGGCGCAAGTCTCCACAGCAACAAGGTGCCCTCCCATTTGTCGCCAGACCATTTCACTCAAAGATACTATTATCTAGAAAGATTTATTGAATCAGAAATGAGATGATCATTTACCAATTACAAATATTATTAAATAATTACAAACTGATAGTAATCATTTATTAATTATATGAAGTGATTCTAAAAATAATACCTCTTTTGAGCCATAATTGACACGACATGGTTCAAGGCCCCCAGTTATACGTAGGTGAGTAATTCTTTCAGGCTCAATTCTGTGTTCGAAGTAAGTAAATACCATTCCATTAAATGATATCTGTAAATAAAATTACATAAATAATTGAAAGCCAGGATGAAAATAAAAGAGAAAATTAATAATATACATGGTAAAAAAAAATCTAATCATGATAATTACATGTTTTTGTGATCAAACATTATTCATTGAATAAGAGTGATTGAAAAGACTGAAGTAAGATTAACAAAATATTTCTAGATATATCCCCTTATGTTTATTAAAAAATCTGAAATTTTCCAATTACCTACAACAATGATTCCCAACCAGTGGTCCTTATGAGCCTTGGGATGAACCAAAGGAGGGTTTGGCAACACATATTTTTGTAACCAGTGATTTTTATAATTAATTTACTGATTAACAAAGGATCTCCAATTTTGGTAGTTGAGTATATCAACAAGTTTATTTTATCAATTATCTTTCTTGATGATTGTATGTGAGCTAAAAGTTGTTAACAGGTAAATGCACAATAACAGTGTTTGCCCCAAGTTGGGAGTGGAGGTGGGTTGCACATGGTTTAATTTCCAGCTTAGTGGTCTCCAGACCTATAGCAGTTGGGAACCACTATCCTTGATAGTACTTTGACAAACAATATTACCCAATATGATTTGGAAATGACTTGGATTGAAATTACCTTTTGGTAAAGCAGCAGTAATTGTTTTTTTTATAGGTGAATACTTAAGAGAAATATCCTTTTAAGATTTTTCATGAAATTACTAGCCTAGGAAGGTTAAAAACTCTTGTGAAGTTTACAGTTAAAGGGTATGTAAGGGTGTGCTTCAAGATATTGTATATATTTTGATTTGGTAGTTAAATATTTTCAGTTGGTAAGTTAGTACTACTCCAACTATCAGGGAGAGTATTTGTTTTCTCAGATTGGAAAAAGAGTTCAATCTCTCTTAGCTGTATCTAATTTGATGTTAAGTTAATGCCTTCTCTTTTAGTATTGAAAAAAATCTTTAATTTTATTAGTTCTTCAGGAAAATAATAATCATTCTGTTTATAACCCATAGTAGTCATAATTTCACTGATAAAAAGAGAATCTCAACATATAATGATCGAAAAAAACCAGCATTAGGATATAGAGTAAAATAATAAGGATATTAGGAGACATAGAGATAATTTATTTAGTAACCACTAAAATTCTGATAAAAATAATGTTAAAAAGACAAAAATTCATTTATTGTTAGTTAAGAAAATAAGAGTACAAGATGTACTCACCTAATAAACCCAAAAGATATTAACAAATTTACTTAAATGAATAAAAGGGTGAATACCTTGAATCCATCTTTTTGACAAGAGACTGTCACTGAAATTCGGGTTCCTCTCTCAAAGGTGACGCAACCTTCTCTCTCTTCATTACCCCACACTCCATTTAACATGCTGTTTCGAACAACTGTTGTTCCATCATCAAACCGTGGGTTTATATGAAGAGCAATATTATCCTCATTTTCACATTCCAAATTCAAAGCGAACCTAAGAATATAAATAAAATAACCAAAAGGAAATGAAGAATCCCAAGTATAACCTTCTAAATATATTTTTTCAATACTTTTTCAACAGTCAATATTACAATCTTTAGACAAGTAATAAAAATGTAATGATTCAAATTCCTAACATAAGCATAATTTAAATAAATAACGCAAACAAAAAGGCTCAATATATTGTAGAGATATTTTTATATCAGTGATGGTAGGAATATTGAAATCCGCAGCTCAAGTGGTTAAGTGCAGTTCTATCAATCTGAGATCTGTGGGCGGCGCCAGTTCGAATCCGGCTTGGGGTATGACTTTTTTCATTGAGTGGCAGTCCCACAAAATTAAAAATTTGACTCCCTACCACGATAAGAATAGGTTGATCACCTGTAGATAATCCCCCCTTATGTTAAAAGGCTGTATAGGACTCCAATGGGAGTCTTGGGCCAACGAAAGGGGAAAAAAAAATTGAAGTGTGAAATTTGTTGCCATGGACAAAGTATGAAAATTATATTGTGTATATTAAAATAAATCAATGTTTTTTGGCCCCCTTCATAATTTGAAGTTGTAGCAATACTTAACCAATACTTAATAATTTGAAGTCAGAACTCCCTCACTATCTGTAATTTAAGGCTCCCACCTTTCAACATCCATCCATGGACCTGTCATTTGATTATATACTGAATGAGATAGTTAAGTTTATAGTCTGCTTTCATACTGCATTAAATTTAAACTGTGAATTATTGAATTTGTAAAACTGAACAAGTTTCCCCTAATGAGGTAAACTGTGTTTGTTGAATCTGTAAAACTGAACAAGTTTTTCAGAAATCTACAAATTATTTCATTTCTTTTTTAATTTTTCACTGTTCTTCTAACACACTAAACATTATTCAAGGAGGGACAAACTAATTACAATCTTTACTGACAGTCAGATTTCCATTCATGCACTGAGAAACTATGTAACCCATCCAAAATTAGTGGAAGATTATAAAATTAATCTAAACTCTCCTTCCTTAGAACTTTACATAGTACAGGTTGAATGGATGTCTGGTTATGCAGGCATTAAAGGTAATGAGAGGGCAGATGACCTTGATAGAAGATCTGGGTAGGTACTCTTTATACCTGACTCCATATGTAGTGTTAACCTATGCTATGCATAGAAGTGTATAAAGGTGATTAATGGACTATACTGGAGCAACACTAGAAAACAGGAACAGTTTAAAATGTTCCTAAAAGGTGCTTACACAAAAAGGAGCCCAAAGCTTCTTCCTAAGGACAAGATGATTTTAAGGTCTATATATAGGACACTGTTGGCTAAAAAACCATCTCTTTAATATGAGCATAATGTAATTACACTGATGTGGAAGCTCTGCAAAAGAACAACAGACTGAAACTTTAAGTGTGATTTAAACTGGCAGTCTTAATTAATAATTACAGAAACAAACAACTAAAAAAATATATTTCTACTATCCAAACAATAAATCAAATATTATTTATTGTTCGATACCTTCCACATGTTTCTGTTATGATTCCTTCAACAGTGATGGAGTCACCAGCTGTAAATCCATTTTCCAAAACTCTTTTCCATGGAACTATTACACCTTTGCATTTGATTTCTTTTGAAAATAGTTCACCTTTTTGCTGCTGTTCCTACATTACATTTTAATTTTTTTAAATTAATAAAGAACATGTGAATCAAAATAAAAAAATATTTCCATAATTTTAAATAAATGTTTATTTCATACCTTCAATGGATCTTGATCAAAAACATAAACATCCCCAAGTTTAGTAACAGCCCAAATGCAATTGGAACTTGGGGTTCCTTCATGATGAGTAACTTTGCAGGAGACTATAAATAAGAAAATGAATTACAGATAGAGTAGAATATGACATGGGTAGAAAAGGAATAAACCATATCATAAAAACAAAATAAATTTAATCAACATTGGTAGGTTGGGACACATAAGTTAAATTATAATAAGATAAATATATAGTAGCAGGCAGGACAGAAGCAGGATGAAAATAAAACAAAAATATTAGTTTAGTTATTTTAGATAATATGATAAAAGATAATTATAATTAGAATAATGTAAAATAAAAGTCTGAAAAGGTAATTAAAAAAAGTTGTAAAATCACATAAACAATATGAACTTGAAGATGAAATTATATTATAGACTACAGTAATATGATAACTTTGGAATTTGAAGAACCAACTGGGCCTTAGATACACAATTTCCTATTCAATATGTCGAATAGTAACACTTAAAATAAAAACCAAATACATTACCATACGTAAGATGAGAGAGCCAATCATCAAGATCAAGGTCTCCTGAAAACTGAATCCTCAGAGGGCTGAGTGAACCAGCTACAGAATTGAGCGTGTGGATGGAGAGGCGAGGGCTACCTGGCTCGCTGGTGCACACGATACATGTCACTTCACTCAGTAATGTCTGCCACTGTCATACACATAACATAATTATAAACAAATAATTTTTAAATGATAAACAGGTTGGAGGTTTATAATTCATCAAAAAATTTGTAAGTAAAATAACTGAAATCTCATTCACTTATTTCCATAATTATAAACAGAAATGTAGCTATATCAATCATTTAATATATTTTATTTTTTTAAATTAAACATAAAAGTAAAAAGGTATTATAACAACTATAAAGTGGAATTCTGATTAAAATTTATTAATAATTATAGATATCTGTAAAGAGCAACAGGAGAACACTAAAGACCCATATGGGTTGAGGTGAAGATCTTCCACTTGAAAGATCAAATATGTACATTTATATTATTATTCCAATATGTCTTATAAACAACTATTATTCTCTGCATTGAACACCAAATCAAGGTTTGGCTCAATGAATATTTGTAAATGATGTTTCTATGAGTGTCAATATTTAAAAATTATAATCTATAGGCTCCTCTACACCATCCAGTCCAGAGTCCTAAAATTAGGATGAAACTAAAAAATTGTGTAGGTTGTACACTGACTGTCTTAATAAAAAATTTTGAATTCGCTTTAGGAAAGTATTCACCGTCTGGCTGGCTAACTTAGGACAGACCTCTCCTATTTCCTGTCTAATCGGATTGTGTGTATTGCAGTCGAGCATCAGTTCCAATTAGCAATTATTTTTCTTTTCAATGGATTAAAAATTACTAAATGAATGTTTCATTTTGTCAGTAGAATGGCTGAAGACAAGTAATGTAAACAATATTGCACTGTTGGAAAGCTACAAAAAACAATTAGTGCCTACTAATGCCCAAATAAAGATAGCCAATACATTGGTCTTAATAGTCTTAAAAAATTAAAAACATTTCTTTCTTTCCTTTAGATATTTTTTAAAACAGAAATTTTCTTTCTTGTGAAAGGAAGCTTTTGGAAGATAAAAAATGCTCTACGATCAACATTCTTCTTTTGTTTTTCGATAAGGTTGGAAGTCTCAGTGGTACTGAATGATTAATGATGAGATAAGAAGAAGAAACTGTTGAGTGTGGATAGCAATCTTATTTCCTAAATTGGAGATCGAACTGGGATTAGATCAAAAGGTTTATGGATCTTAAAAACAATTAAAATACTTACCCTAACAATATTTTTCTCAAGGGAAAGTATTGTAAGAGTTGCCAGGTCTATATTATATGCTCCAACCCATTCAAGTTCAATGCAAACTTCCTCCCAATTGTCAGAACCGATCAAGGCACATCTGCATTCTACAGTCTTCACGCAGGACCTCCTAAACAGAAGACAATTTAAACTCAGAGATATTAATAACAAGCCAAACAATTAATATAAGTCGATCAATGATTTAACTATCTAATTGAAATGGAAATCATTAATTGAACCACTGTTGCATATAATATCTTGATAATTTCACTATTCACATCAAAGAAGATAATTCTTAACTATTCATTGTATCTTTGTACTATTACTTCAGAATAGAATGTGGATGAAATCTGAATCGTGAAATTGATGACAATATGAAATCGATCACAATATCTCTTATTAAAAAAAAAAAAAGTAATGATGTCAAAAATAGTATTTACACTTCATATATATTTGTTTGTATACAGCCATCAATTTCGGCCTCCTCAAGAGATAAAAACACCAACAGGATCATCTTATCAGTGGAAAATATGCCTTAAAATGAATATTATATTATAGGCTATCAAGTTCATTACTATTTTTTCTTTTTATCGAAAGCAACAAATTATTACATTACAAAGAAATAAATCACAGTAGTGGAAATAATAGTAATATTTTATAATATTAATAATATAATAATATCATCAAAAATTATTGTTAACCAAAGAATAACCAGCACAAGGCATTCATGAATTACCTATAGTGTGAAAATTTTCTTTTTGATACAAATATAATTGAAAATTAAAAAAAAATATATATACATATAAAACTAAGCTCAAAAAATATATTAAGAAATACCAACATGTCAATAGCTAGTTCCACATTATCAAATCCCTTTAGACTGTTCTGGTGCACCAGTTTCAATGATTCCAAAATTTTGAGCCTCCAAGGAGTTTCTTCTAAACCAGTTGGATGGTTATTACCGTAAAACCTAAAACAAGGAAAATAATTCTAAATAAATTAATATCATAAGTGCTGTGGAGCATATCTTTATATAAAGAACTTGCAAATTTTAGCAATACTAACATGACACAGCAGAACTCCACTTATCCACATACAATGGTAAATAAATATTTTTGCAATAATGTTTTTGTACTATTTTCTCAGAAAAATAGTACAAAATTACTAGGTTGTTACATACACAAAATCTTTGGGTATAAAATAACATTAAAATTATTCTTCAAAATTTAGTCTATCATGGACAATTGCTTTAATCCATCTTCCTGTCAGAACTGAATTTGACAGTGACACCAGTCCTTTGTTTTCGAAGCCAAAAATTCACCAGATCCTGATTTGACCTCCTCATTGTTTTCAAAGTGCCGACCATTATTGCAGTGGTTTGATCATCACAGCTCAAAGCCCAATTATATATCCCATGGGCTATGGAACCGTGGCAGACCATCTCACTAAAAACCCATGGCATGTAGGAGGTACCCAATCAAGTAACCAGTCCCTGAGTTTTGTTTAAATCACATCCTAACTAATTATAATCTCCGTCCCTTTCTACCATCACTCCATTTTCCACGTTTCTTATAATCCAATTATATTTTCAGTGTTAAAGATTTCATTCATTTGACGATACTACACCTTTGGAAAAATAATGATTTAAGTTGACTTAAATTGTAATTTAATGTGAAAATATACTTATTAATTCAAAATATAGATGATAATATCTTAGTTTAATATCTAAAATATTAACTATCTCATCCTCAATAATTCTTCACTTTAGAATAGCATTAATGTTTCCACAATGGTGTGATGTGGTCCCTACGAGGATACATACAAAGTCTCAATGCATGTTATCATCAAATAACAGGGCTACAATATAGTTATATAATAAGATACATAAAAGCTGCTATATAAATAAAAAATTGACCTAACAGAAATTAATTTTAAGTACAAAAAATTATATCAATAACTTTACGAAAATAGTTTGGATAAAAACCTTATCTCGACACATAAGGTGAGGGTTCCTTATGGTAAAAAGCCTAATTTTTACTTCTCTTTTGAAGGGGATTATCTAATCTGATTGCAGGGAAAATAAAATAAATATTTCACAAATTAAAAATTAAGAGCATAAATAATAATTTCAGAAAAATATATAGCTTCAAGTATTCAGGAGAAATTATTTGTAGTAATGGGTATGAAAGAAAGGGTATGGAGGAGAGATAATGATAATGAAAAGACTCATCTTTGCCACTAGTAGCCTGTACTGTAAAAAGGGTCTGTCAATAAGAGCAAAAATAAGACACTATACCACGGTTGTCAAACCGGTTATTCTGTATGGAATGGAGACTGCTTCTCTTCCTAGCTTAATGAAACTTTAAGGAATAGAGAGGAAGATCTTGATGAGGATTTATGGACCAGTAAGTGGTTACTGGAGGAATAAAGGCTGAGGCCTACCAGAGAATTATACAGAGAAATGGATGACCTGAAAACAGGCATTAGGTTAAGGAGGCAGCGTTTCTATGGTCATATGGTAGGGATGAACCAGCAGAGTTAATAGGGAGATCTTTAGGAAAATGTGAGGATATAAAGGGGGTGGGGGGTACATTAAGCAGATGAAGAATGAAATGGGAAAATTAAGAATCTCAAGTTGAGACTGCCTCAATAGAGATGAATATAGGTAAAAATTAAGGAAGATAAAGGTCCTTGTGGGTGCCAAAGAGGTGAGAAGGAGGAGAGTATGGTGTGAGGAAGAAAGAAGAGAGTGGTCTGAAAGAATGAAGAAAGAAAAGAAGGGGAATGTGTGGGGTAAGTTGGGAAGAAATTATATTCTCATGGTTTATAAGGCCCTTTCATATTAAAAAAAAAAAAAATCATAAAGCATTTACCAGTTAGGCAAATGGTTGAGCGGAATTCCAACTGCACCAGCTTCCACCTGAGACCATAATGTTGAAGCCTGGCACCAGTCAGCTTCTGCGCATGGCAACTCTCTTTCAGGCCAAACGGTAACGTCCCACTCTGCCTATCACAACCATAAAGTTTTTCAAAAATATTATTAACAAACAAAATAATAAAAATGAAAACAAAAATTTTACTTTGATGCATTGTCAAAAGATGACATCTAATGAGTGTGATCACATCATACTTAAGAAACCTGACAGAAAAATATCTTGGCAAACTTAAAATGAATGTTGCAAAAAATAATATAAGGATGGAGTGAAAATAGTTACAAATTGAACAAATAGAAGTGTAATATATTATCAGTCAGTATCATAAAAGTATGAAACTTGAATATAATAAAAAGTTTGAAACAATCAGAATCTATTTACAGTTTTCCTTTTTTCGTTGTAAGGAAACTACTATCTGCCATTCCTTAGACACCTGTCCCCCTATTTATTACTCTTTTTTTTATCTCCTTTTATTATAACTCTCTTTTTCCTTATTGGTTGCTTAAATATGATGTCAACTTATGATAATCATAACACTTACACAATTAGCAATTTGACCATATAATCTTTTAGTTAGATTACATAACTTCTTATACTTTTTAATTTTTGAATTAAATTTCAATTTTGCATTTATGAATTTTTTAGTATTTCATAATTCATGAAAGATAATTTTAATACCCCATGCTGCTACAATATTCAAATATTTTAACTTTTACTGTTAAATTATTTCATATTCACCCGTGTATTTCCTTCTAAGTGAATAATTATTCTTTGTTTCTTTTATGCTTGTATCTTGTTTTACTTAGCCCTGATGAAGATTAATATTGGATATACTAAAGGTGATTTTGCACTTACTGTGTTTCCTCTTTTAACTAGAACTTACTTCTTCTATTTAAATACCTCTATTTTGTCGTTTCTAATTTTAATAATAGTCTTCATTTTACTCATATTATTTCCATTATTTATTATAGAATTTATAGCTAATAAGGAACCAGAAAAAATATTGGGGAATGGCCACTTTTTATGACTCTCTGGAAACAAAAGAACTCTAACTACAATATAATTGTTCTGTATATATAATTCAATAATTTCCGAATAATATATCCAATTATTCAATTTCAAGAAGAAATAAACCCTCTCAAACAACCTATTTCTTATTTAACACATTAGACAAATGGAAAAGGGTATCAGAAACATCATCTAATGGATTAAATAAAGGGGTTTATTATCTTTATTTTTTTCTTATTTTGAGTTTATTTCTTCCTGAAATTGAGTATATAAAAAATTTCATCCACAATGTTGGTAAAATCTTACAAGAAATATAATAAAATAAAACTATAAATATGACATTTTCCAGAGTTGAGCTGAAAAAATGGAATAAAATATTTCCTTACATGGGGATCTGTATCGGGATTTGCTTCAAGCCCGAGGAGGGAACCAACACTTCTTATTGGACTCCAAGCTGTCCTTTTCTTGTTACATTCATCACTGATTTCATCAGTTATATCACTGTTCAGAAAAGGAAGACTTTAAAAATATATATATTAATACAAGTTTCAAAGAACAAGGAGTTGGTAAGTTTTAGAAATTATAAAATACAGTATATATTATTATTAAATACATGGGACTAACATTATTAAAAACTACTCAAAAGAAAAGAGGGATTCTACATTATATCTTTGTTCTTAATAAAGATTTCTGTATAGCACTCAAAATTACAGTATTCTTCAGACCAGCATCGCTCTCCACATGGCTGATATATCCTCTTACAATATTATACCTCAGATATCCTTTTAGGGCTTAGCCTATCCAGTCTCTAAAATTAAAATTTCTACCCTGATAAGGTACATTAATTTTATATCTAGAGAAATTTCGGTGAGCAAAACCAAGATTTGAATGGCTCATAAAAAATCAGAAATCTAACAGCCAGGTAACTTCACTCTCAGAAATATGAAATGATACAATTAGGGAAAAGAACAACCAGCAGGCTTTTAGGACATAAAATTAATGAGATTCATCCAACTATATTCTAAAAATGGGGAACCTGGATTAATTTGACAACTTAGAGGTTTAAATCCATTTTTTGCTCCTTTCTTGGTAGTGCTTTTCTCTGCTGGCTGCTGTTCTCAAGTTACTAATTCCCAGCAGCATTCTGGCATTCTGCAACACACAGTCCTTCCATCTGAGTTATTGCCCAGCTATATCTCTAGATTTCCTTCTAGGATTCGTTTTGGGGTATCATCCATATTCATCCAGGCAACGGATCCAGCCCAGTGAAGACATCCTATCTTTATAAGCCTGATGATATTAGCTTCTCCAAATAGCTCATACATTTCCACATTTTGCAGTCTTCTCCAGTTGCCTTCAACCTCGATCGAACCAAATATTCTTCGAAGGATCTTTCTCTCAAAAACAAGAGAGTTCATTAGAGTCCATGTCTTTAATGCATATATGAGAAGAGGACAGATTAACATCTTGTAAAGAAATATCTTAGTTCTACTTGAAGATATCCATAGTTGGTGCAATTAGAAAAGAAAGCTAGAAAGATGATGATTAGAAAACAAACATTTTTACTAACTCCCTTTCTTTAGTAGTTTACCCATCCTAAACCCACAATATTGTCTTGTAAAGGCATCAGCTTCTGTTTTATAAAAGTTTAAGGAAGGTTCTTATTGAATAATAATCTTGACATTATCAATATGAAAGGACTAAAATTTTTTTTTTAAACCATTGGTATTGAAACAATTTTTACTGTAAAAGCAAGAAAGGGGTTAAAGATAACTTTAAGTAATTTAAAATGGAAAATATTTTTAAAAAGAGACTGATATATCTATATGCAATTTTTAAAAGGGACACATAAAGATAGATTGTAAGGAATACTAAAATGCATGAATTAAGAAAAAATACCTGTTCGGAAGAGAATTTTTTTCAATGCTTCCTTCAGAAGTTGGTAAACTTGAAGGTTTCTGCCAAGGTGCTTGATTCCTAAGAGATGTTGGGGCTGACCTCGAGGTCTCATTGAATAGGTCACACTGTTCAACACTCCCCATGGATGTCTGTATGGAAAATAAAATGGGTATCACAAGAATTTAACGTATAAGACCATCCAGCAAGAGGAACATTTTTAAGTGTTAAATATGGACATTTTCTGAAAGAAAAACATCCACCTAACAATTGAAATTTTACTATTTAGTTCATTCTTCAAGCAAAAGTGAGGTAACATAATATATTAATTAACTAATATATAAAAGGAGAGTAATTGATCTGTAAGAAAGTATTATAAAAAAATAAAAAAAATAAAAATAAAAAAAAAAAAAAACCGTGCCATCAAATTAAGGCCTAAGATTCGATAAAAAATTAATGACCAGAGATTGAGTACTTCGATGCCTTGCATAGCTTGGTAAGGATGAAACAGAACTCCCCCGGCTGAGTTGGGCAGCAGCATTGAGCCAACGCCATCGCTTTCCAGTTGGTTCTGTCATGGTAACACCTACTCGGAAATAGATGTTTCTATCATCAACACCAACACCAAATACCTGAAGGATAAAAAAGTTAAATTTAGAAATGAATGATTATAAATTTATTTTAAAAGATAGAATTTTATCAATGAAATGACAAGATCATAACATTTTTATTATTGTTAGAAAATAAAAATTAATTCACAATAACATAATATGATTTCAAAAATAAATAAAATATGAAGGTACAATTCATCAACACAACACTGAGATTTATTTTTCTTAACTTATTTTTTTCATTTGATCATATTAGTATTATTAATTTTTATTAAGCAGAAGTTAACAGAAAATAATTAAAATGTACCACCAGATAATAATTTATTTATTTAAATAAATTAAATGGATTTATTATTTGTCATGGTGTATATTTATTTTATGGACTTATTATTTGATAATAAAATAAATTCTCGAAAAAGGATACCTGGTCAGTTGAAGATACAGTGAGTGATAGCATCGACCCTATTGGCCCAACCCAGCCAGTACCAGAAGGACTCGATTCTATTCCTTTTCTGAACCATGCCTGCTTCTCAGTGGTAAGGACCCAAACTGAATTAGTACCAATACTTACTTCCATCAGCTTGCTTCCTTCAGGAGGGGATACATCAACCCAAGACTCTCCTAAATTTAAACAAAAAACTTAGGTAACAAAATATTTAGTTTAAAAAGACACTTTATACTTGAGGCATTCAGATTCAAAAGAGGATAAAGCCATTTTGAAATTTTTTTAAAAATAAGCATAATTGGTATAAATAGATTAGTAAAATATTGTTAAACTATTTTACACACTAAATTAAAAAAAAAAAATTAAACTGGATTCATCTCATTTTGCAAGGGAAATCAACAAAATCAATAAACCCGGAAAATTAATTTAAATATAATATTGTAAAGTTGATCTCTGATGTACAGAATCATCTACCTACCCATTGGTATACCAGCTGATATTCCTGCACGGACAAGAATACTTCCTGACCAGAGAATAGCCCAAACCAAACCAGTTGTGCCACATGCTAAAGATTTCACCTCCTTGCCTTGAGGCAAAGGAATACAAGACCATCTTGTGCCTTCAGGGCAAGTCATGCCAACACCTTTTCGCCACATTACCTGTAAATAATGGATAGTATTCCATAAAAAATTACATTAAAAATGATATTTCGATGTAGCTAAAAAATAAAAGATTTGCAACTATCAAATTGTTAATCGGAGAAAAAGAAATTTTCCCAGTAGATAAAATGTATATAAATACATA